>NW_027002800.1:61617-129117 GCF_036934945.1 Oncorhynchus masou masou | reverse complement strand
AGAGGTGGAAGGTAGGAGAGAGAGAGGTGAAAGGTAGAAGAGGTGGAAGGTAGGAGAGAGAGGTGGAAGGTAGGAGAGAGAGTGATGGAAGAGGTGGAAGGTAGGAGAGAGAGTGATGGAAGAGGTGGAAGGTAGGAGAGAGAGGTGGAAGGTAGGAGAGAGAGTGATGGAAGAGGTGGAAGGTAGGAGAGAGAGGTGGAAGGTAGGAGAGAGAGGTGGAAGGTAGGAGAGAGAGGTGGAAGGTAGGAGAGAGAGGTGAAAGGTAGAAGAGGTGGAAGGTAGGAGAGAGAGTGATGGAAGAGGTGAAAGGTAGGAGAGAGAGTGATGGAAGAGGTGAAAGGTAGGAGAGAGAGAGGTGAAAGGTAGGAGAGAGAGGTGGAAGGTAGGAGAGAGAGGTGGAAGGTAGGAGAGAGAGGTGGAAGGTAGGAGAGAGAGGTGAAAGGTAGAAGAGGTGGAAGGTAGGAGAGAGAGAGTGATGGAAGAGGTGAAATGTAGGAGAGAGAGAGGTGAAAGGTAGGAGAGAGAGGTGGAAGGTAGGAGAGAGAGGTGGAAGGTAGAAGAGGTGGAAGGTAGGAGAGAGAGTGATGGAAGAGGTGGAAGGTAGGAGAGAGAGGTGGAAGGTAGGAAAGAGAGGTGGAAGGTAGGAGAGGTGGAAGGTAGGAGAGAGAGTGATGGAAGAGGTGGAAGGTAGGAGAGAGGTGGAAGGTAGGAGAGAGAGGTGAAAGGTAGAAGAGAGAGGTGGAAGGTAGGAGAGAGAGAGGTGGAAGGTAGGAGAGAGAGAGGTGGAAGGTAGGAGAGAGAGAGGTGGAAGGTAGGAGAGAGAGTGATGGAAGAGGTGGAAGGTAGGAGAGAGAGAGGTGAAAGGTAGGAGAGAGAGGTGGAAGGTAGGAGAGAGAGGTGGAAGGTAGGAGAGAGAGAGTGATGGAAGAGGTGAAAGGTAGGAGAGAGAGATGGAAGAGGTGAAAGGTAGGAGAGAGAGAGAGATGGAAGAGATGAAAGGTAGGAGAGAGAGAGAGATGGAAGAGGTGAAAGGTAGGAGAGAGAGATGGAAGAGGTGAAAGGTAGGAGAGAGAGAGTGATGGAAGAGGTGAAAGGTAGGAGAGAGAGAGAGATGGAAGAGATGAAAGGTAGGAGAGAGAGAGTGATGGAAGAGGTGAAAGGTAGGAGAGAGAGTGATGGAAGAGGTGAAAGGTAGGAGAGAGAGAGAGATGGAAGAGATGAAAGGTAGGAGAGAGAGAGTGATGGAAGAGGTGAAAGGTAGGAGAGAGAGATGGAAGAGGTGAAAGGTAGGAGAGAGAGAGGTGGAAGAGGTGAAAGGTAGGAGAGAGAGATTGAAGAGGTGAAAGGTAGGAGAGAGAGATGGAAGAGGTGAAAGGTAGGAGAGAGAGAGTGATGGAAGAGGTGAAAGGTAGGAGAGAGAGAGAGATGGAAGAGGTGAAAGGTAGGAGAGAGAGATTGAAGAGGTGAAAGGTAGGAGAGAGAGATGGAAGAGGTGAAAGGTAGGAGAGAGAGAGAGAGATGGAAGAGATGAAAGGTAGGAGAGAGAGAGTGATGGAAGAGGTGAAAGGTAGGAGAGAGAGATGGAAGAGGTGAAAGGTAGGAGAGAGAGATGGAAGAGGTGAAAGGTAGGAGAGAGAGAGGTGGAAGGTAGGAGAGAGAGAGGTGGAAGGTAGGAGAGAGAGAGGTGGAAGGTAGGAGAGAGAGGTGGAAGGTAGGAGAGAGATGTGGAAGGTAGGAGAGAGATGTGGAAGGTAGGAGAGAGAGGTGGAAGGTAGGAGAGAGAGAGGTGGAAGGTAGGAGAGAGAGAGGTGGAAGGTAGGAGAGAGAGAGGTGGAAGGTAGGAGAGAGAGGTGGAAGGTAGGAGAGAGAGAGGTGGAAGGTAGGAGAGAGATGTGGAAGGTAGGAGAGAGAGAGGTGGAAGGTAGGAGAGAGAGAGGTGGAAGGTAGGAGAGAGAGGTGAAAGGTAGGAGAGAGAGTGATGGAAGAGGTGAAAGGTAGGAGAGAGAGAGTGATGGAAGAGGTGAAAGGTAGGAGAGAGAGAGGTGGAAGGTAGGAGAGAGAGGTGGAAGGTAGGAGAGAGAGGTGAAAGGTAGGAGAGAGAGTGATGGAAGAGGTGAAAGGTAGGAGAGAGAGAGTGATGGATGAGCACGAGGCTGGATTCCAACCCACGCTGTCAGTGGTACATTGTACATGTGGTCCAGAGGCAGCGACATGGACCGCTTGACCACCCCAAGCCACATGTTTAGATTGAGACAGACTAAATATGTAGAGAAGCAATCTTAAAACCTTCAAACGGTTGGGTTTAATTGATCAAACAGTAGCCATGCGTGTTTAATAGGTGTATCTGATTGGACATCATTCCACTGGTGTCTGAGCTGTTACTGAGGGACAAACAGAACCAAACTCCTAAACGAATGTAGAATTCATATGTAACTCTTCCATCTCTTATAAAGCACTTGTTTCAGCTTGAATGTTGGACACAAACAATAACAGGGACACAGTTCGACTGAGTTTTATTGAAACACGTCGTGGTGATGACACCCTATTCCCTATAGAAGGTTCTGGTCCAAAGTAGTGCACTTCGCAGTGAATAGGGTGCCATTTGAGAGTGTCTGAACACTTCCTGGAGGCGGGCTCATGCAGCAGGGGCGTGACCAATCAGCTTCACCTCAACGGGGTAGTGGTCGCTGACAGCCAATGCCTGAGAGGGGGAGAGAGAGTAGAGCTGTACCAGTAAGACACTGTTACTCTACCTAGCTCGACACCAACCGTTTAAAATGGGCTGCTAAAATCATCCTGATTAGAAGGCAAATACAAGTAGCTGTCTCCTATTGACTGAGGTGAATGTCCAGTCTCCTATTGACTGAGGTGAATGTTCAGTCTCCTATTGACTGAGGTGAATGTTCAGTCTCCTATTGACTGAGGTGAATGTCTCCTATTGACTGAGGTGAATGTCCAGTCTCCTATTGACTGAGGTGAATGTTCAGTCTCCTATTGACTGAGGTGAATGTCTCCTATTGACTGAGGTGAATGTTCAGTCTCCTATTGACTGAGGTGAATGTCCAGTCTCTTATTGACTGAGGTGAATGTCCAGTCTCTTATTGACTGAGGTGAATGTCCAGTCTCTTATTGACTGAGGTGAATGTCCAGTCTCCTATTGACTGAAGTGAATGTCCAGTCTCCTATTGACTGAGGTTAATGTCCAGTCTCTTATTGACTGAGGTGAATGTTCAGTCTCTTATTGACTGAGGTGAATGTCCAGTCTCCTATTGACTGAGGTGAATGTTCATTCTCCTATTGACTGAGGTGAATGTTCAGTCTCTTATTGACTGAGGTGAATGTCTCCTATTGACTGAGGTGAATGTTCAGTCTCCTATTGACTGAGGTGAATGTCCAGTCTCCTATTGACTGAGGTGAATGTTCATTCTCCTATTGACTGAGGTGAATGTTCAGTCTCTTATTGACTGAGGTGAATGTTCAGTCTCTTATTGACTGAGGTGAATGTTCAGTCTCTTATTGACTGAGGTGAATGTCTCCTATTGACTGAGGTGAATGTTCAGTCTCTTATTGACTGAGGTGAATGTCTCCTATTGACTGAGGTGAATGTTCAGTCTCTTATTGACTGAGGTGAATGTCCAGTCTCTTATTGACTGAGGTGAATGTTCAGTCTCCTATTGACTGAGGTGAATGTCCAGTCTCTTATTGACTGAGGTGAATGTCTCTTATTGACTGAGGTGAATGTTCAGTCTCTTATTGACTGAGGTGAATGTCTCTTATTGACTGAGGTGAATGTTCAGTCTCTTATTGACTGAGGTGAATGTCTCCTATTGACTGAGGTGAATGTCCAGTCTCTTATTGACTGAGGTGAATGTCCAGTCTCTTATTGACTGAGGTGAATGTCTCTTATTGACTGAGGTGAATGTTCAGTCTCCTATTGACTGAGGTGAATGTCTCCTATTGACTGAGGTGAATGTTCAGTCTCTTATTGACTGAGGTGAATGTTCAGTCTCTTATTGACTGAGGTGAATGTTCAGTCTCCTATTGACTGAGGTGAATGTTCAGTCTCTTATTGACTGAGGTGAATGTTCAGTCTCCTATTGACTGAGGTGAATGTTCAGTCTCTTATTGACTGAGGTGAATGTTCAGTCTCTTATTGACTGAGGTGAATGTTCAGTCTCCTATTGACTGAGGTGAATGTTCAGTCTCTTATTGACTGAGGTGAATGTTCAGTCTCCTATTGACTGAGGTGAATGTTCAGTCTCTTATTGACTGAGGTGAATGTCCAGTCTCCTATTGACTGAGGTGAATGTTCAGTCTCCTATTGACTGAGGTGAATGTTCAGTCTCCTATTGACTGAGGTGAATGTCTCCTATTGACTGAGGTGAATGTTCAGTCTCCTATTGACTGAGGTGAATGTTCAGTCTCCTATTGACTGAGGTGAATGTTCAGTCTCTTATTGACTGAGGTGAATGTTCAGTCTCCTATTGACTGAGGTGAATGTTCAGTCTCTTATTGACTGAGGTGAATGTTCAGTCTCTTATTGACTGAGGTGAATGTTCAGTCTCCTATTGACTGAGGTGAATGTTCAGTCTCCTATTGACTGAGGTGAATGTTCAGTCTCTTATTGACTGAGGTGAATGTTCAGTCTCCTATTGACTGAGGTGAATGTTCAGTCTCCTATTGACTGAGGTGAATGTCCAGTCTCTTATTGACTGAGGTGAATGTTCAGTCTCTTATTGACTGAGGTGAATGTCCAGTCTCTTATTGACTGAGGTGAATGTTCAGTCTCTTATTGACTGAGGTGAATGTTCAGTCTCTTATTGACTGAGGTGAATGTCCAGTCTCCTATTGACTGAGGTGAATGTTCAGTCTCCTATTGACTGAGGTGAATGTCTCTTATTGACTGAGGTGAATGTTCAGTCTCTTATTGACTGAGGTGAATGTTCAGTCTCTTATTGACTAAGGTGAATGTTCAGTCTCTTATTGACTGAGGTGAATGTTCAGTCTCTTATTGACTGAGGTGAATGTTCAGTCTCTTATTGACTGAGGTGAATGTTCAGTCTCTTATTGACTGAGGTGAATGTTCAGTCTCCTATTGACTGAGGTGAATGTTCAGTCTCTTATTGACTGAGGTGAATGTCTCCTATTGACTGAGGTGAATGTTCAGTCTCTTATTGACTGAGGTGAATGTTCAGTCTCTTATTGACTGAGGTGAATGTTCAGTCTCTTATTGACTGAGGTGAATGTTCAGTCTCTTATTGACTGAGGTGAATGTTCAGTCTCCTATTGACTGAGGTGAATGTTCAGTCTCTTATTGAATGAGGTGAATGTCCAGTCTCCTATTGACTGAGGTGAATGTCTCCTATTGACTGAGGTGAATGTTCAGTCTCTTATTGACTGAGGTGAATGTTCAGTCTCTTATTGACTGAGGTGAATGTTCAGTCTTCTATTGACTGAGGTGAATGTTCAGTCTCTTATTGACTGAGGTGAATGTTCAGTCTCCTATTGACTGAGGTGAATGTTCAGTCTCCTATTGACTGAGGTGAATGTTCAGTCTCTTATTGACTGAGGTGAATGTTCAGTCTCTTATTGACTGAGGTGAATGTTCAGTCTCCTATTGACTGAGGTGAATGTTCAGTCTCTTATTGACTGAGGTGAATGTTCAGTCTCTTATTGACTGAGGTGAATGTTCAGTCTCTTATTGACTGAGGTGAATGTTCAGTCTCCTATTGACTGAGGTGAATGTTCAGTCTCTTATTGACTGAGGTGAATGTTCAGTCTCCTATTGACTGAGGTGAATGTCCAGTCTCTTATTGACTGAGGTGAATGTTCAGTCTCCTATTGACTGAGGTGAATGTTCAGTCTCTTATTGACTGAGGTGAATGTCTCTTATTGACTGAGGTGAATGTTCAGTCTCCTATTGACTGAGGTGAATGATCAGTCTCTTATTGACTGAGGTGAATGTTCAGTCTCTTATTGACTGAGGTGAATGTTCAGTCTCTTATTGACTGAGGTGAATGTTCAGTCTCCTATTGACTGAGGTGAATGTTCAGTCTCTTATTGACTGAGGTGAATGTTCAGTCTCCTATTGACTGAGGTGAATGTTCAGTCTCTTATTGACTGAGGTGAATGTCTCTTATTGACTGAGGTGAATGTTCAGTCTCTTATTGACTGAGGTGAATGTTCAGTGTCCTATTGACTGAGGTGAATGTTCAGTCTCTTATTGACTGAGGTGAATGTTCAGTCTCTTATTGACTGAGGTGAATGTTCAGTCTCTTATTGACTGAGGTGAATGTTCAGTCTCCTTTTGACTGAGGTGAATGTTCAGTCTCTTATTGACTGAGGTGAATGTTCAGTCTCCTATTGACTGAGGTGAATGTCCAGTCTCTTATTGACTGAGGTGAATGTTCAGTCTCCTATTGACTGAGGTGAATGTTCAGTCTCTTATTGACTGAGGTGAATGTCTCTTATTGACTGAGGTGAATGTTCAGTCTCTTATTGACTGAGGTGAATGTTCAGTCTCTTATTGACTGAGGTGAATGTTCAGTCTCTTATTGACTGAGGTGAATGTTCAGTCTCCTATTGACTGAGGTGAATGTCCAGTCTCCTATTGACTGAGGTGAATGTTCAGTCTCTTATTGACTGAGGTGAATGTCCAGTCTCCTATTGACTGAGGTGAATGTTCAGTCTCCTATTGACTGAGGTGAATGTTCAGTCTCTTATTGACTGAGGTGAATGTCTCCTATTGACTGAGGTGAATGTCTCTTATTGACTGAGGTGAATGTTCAGTCTCTTATTGACTGAGGTGAATGTTCAGTCTCTTATTGACTGAGGTGAATGTTCAGTCTCCTATTGACTGAGGTGAATGTCCAGTCTCTTATTGACTGAGGTGAATGTTCAGTCTCTTATTGACTGAGGTGAATGTTCAGTCTCTTATTGACTGAGGTGAATGTCTCCTATTGACTGAGGTGAATGTCTCTTATTGACTGAGGTGAATGTCCAGTCTCTTATTGACTGAGGTGAATGTTCAGTCTCTTATTGACTGAGGTGAATGTTCAGTCTCTTATTGACTGAGGTGAATGTCTCTTATTGACTGAGGTGAATGTTCAGTCTCTTATTGACTGAGGTGAATGTCTCTTATTGACTGAGGTGAATGTTCAGTCTCTTATTGACTGAGGTGAATGTTCAGTCTCTTATTGACTGAGGTGAATGTTCAGTCTCCTATTGACTGAGGTGAATGTTCAGTCTCTTATTGACTGAGGTGAATGTTCAGTCTCCTATTGACTGAGGTGAATGTCCAGTCTCTTATTGACTGAGGTGAATGTTCAGTCTCCTATTGACTGAGGTGAATGTTCAGTCTCTTATTGACTGAGGTGAATGTCTCTTATTGACTGAGGTGAATGTTCAGTCTCCTATTGACTGAGGTGAATGTTCAGTCTCTTATTGACTGAGGTGAATGTTCAGTCTCTTATTGACTGAGGTGAATGTTCAGTCTCTTATTGACTGAGGTGAATGTTCAGTCTCCTATTGACTGAGGTGAATGTTCAGTCTCTTATTGACTGAGGTGAATGTTCAGTCTCCTATTGACTGAGGTGAATGTTCAGTCTCTTATTGACTGAGGTGAATGTCTCTTATTGACTGAGGTGAATGTTCAGTCTCTTATTGACTGAGGTGAATGTTCAGTGTCCTATTGACTGAGGTGAATGTTCAGTCTCTTATTGACTGAGGTGAATGTTCAGTCTCTTATTGACTGAGGTGAATGTTCAGTCTCTTATTGACTGAGGTGAATGTTCAGTCTCCTTTTGACTGAGGTGAATGTTCAGTCTCTTATTGACTGAGGTGAATGTTCAGTCTCCTATTGACTGAGGTGAATGTCCAGTCTCTTATTGACTGAGGTGAATGTTCAGTCTCCTATTGACTGAGGTGAATGTTCAGTCTCTTATTGACTGAGGTGAATGTCTCTTATTGACTGAGGTGAATGTTCAGTCTCTTATTGACTGAGGTGAATGTTCAGTCTCTTATTGACTGAGGTGAATGTTCAGTCTCTTATTGACTGAGGTGAATGTTCAGTCTCCTATTGACTGAGGTGAATGTCCAGTCTCCTATTGACTGAGGTGAATGTTCAGTCTCTTATTGACTGAGGTGAATGTCCAGTCTCCTATTGACTGAGGTGAATGTTCAGTCTCCTATTGACTGAGGTGAATGTTCAGTCTCTTATTGACTGAGGTGAATGTCTCCTATTGACTGAGGTGAATGTCTCTTATTGACTGAGGTGAATGTTCAGTCTCTTATTGACTGAGGTGAATGTTCAGTCTCTTATTGACTGAGGTGAATGTTCAGTCTCCTATTGACTGAGGTGAATGTCCAGTCTCTTATTGACTGAGGTGAATGTTCAGTCTCTTATTGACTGAGGTGAATGTTCAGTCTCTTATTGACTGAGGTGAATGTCTCCTATTGACTGAGGTGAATGTCTCTTATTGACTGAGGTGAATGTCCAGTCTCTTATTGACTGAGGTGAATGTTCAGTCTCTTATTGACTGAGGTGAATGTTCAGTCTCTTATTGACTGAGGTGAATGTCTCTTATTGACTGAGGTGAATGTTCAGTCTCTTATTGACTGAGGTGAATGTCTCTTATTGACTGAGGTGAATGTTCAGTCTCTTATTGACTGAGGTGAATGTTCAGTCTCTTATTGACTGAGGTGAATGTTCAGTCTCTTATTGACTGAGGTGAATGTTCAGTCTCTTATTGACTGAGGTGAATGTTCAGTCTCCTATTGACTGAGGTGAATGTTCAGTCTCCTATTGACTGAGGTGAATGTCTCTTATTGACTGAGGTGAATGTTCAGTCTCCTATTGACTGTGGTGAATGTTCAGTCTCCTATTGACTGAGGTGAATGTCCAGTCTCCTATTGACTGAGGTGAATGTCTCTTATTGACTGAGGTGAATGTTCAGTCTCCTATTGACTGAGGTGAATGTTCTGTCTCCTATTGACTGAGGTGAATGTTCAGTCTCCTATTGACTGAGGTGAATGTCCAGTCTCCTATTGACTGAGGTGAATGTCTCCTATTGACTGAGGTGAATGTTCAGTCTCTTATTGACTGAGGTGAATGTTCAGTCTCCTATTGACTGAGTCAATTTTGCTTGTTTTTGCTGAGAGTTTTTAAATTGTGTAGAAATGCACAGACTAGAGATAAGAGTTTATTTCCTGTCGAGGGGAAGCCTGACTTGAGTTAAAGGGGAAATATGCAGAAATCGCTCCTCCATTTCCTGGTTGCTAAAATTCTAATAGTTCCCCTAATTTCATTGTATGTGACAAAACTAGCAAGTGTAGAGAATCATTGTACCATATGAACGGCTAAGAAATAAATCATCAACAACCCAAAATATCACACTTTTTTTGGGTTAAAGGTAGACTCAGTGAGATGACGTTGCAGTGAGCATCACCACATATTTTGAAATGAGCCCTTGCTGAGACTTTGCTATGACACAGTCCCAAAAAGTGTCTGCACAGGTGCGCTTCACGCTGCTACAACGTGGTAGCTACGGGACCTGGGCAGAGGAGAGGTTGAGGGCAGGTAGCCTACTGGTTAGAGCAGTGGTCACCAACCGGTCGATCTTCAAGGCATTCCTAGTCGATCACCAAACAGTTCTGTGGGGAAGCCAATGATAAAAGGCTTGCTTGACTTTTTTTGTTGTATTTGTGTTGCCCTGTTGGCGGTAGGTGCACTTGATTCAGAAGCCCTGTTGGCGGTTGGTGCACTTGATTCAGAATCCCTGTTGGCGGTTGGTGCACTTGATTCAGAAGCCCTGTTGGCGGTTGGTGCACTTGATTCAGAAGCCCTGTTGGCAGTTGGTGCACTTGATTCAGAAGCCCTGTTGGTGCACTTGATTCAGAAGCCCTGTTGGTGCACTTGATTCAGAAGCCCTGTTGGTGCACTTGATTCAGAAGCCCTGTTGGCAGTTGGTGCACTTGATTCAGAAGCCCTGTTGGTGCACTTGATTCAGAAGCCCTGTTGGCAGTTGGTGCACTTGATTCAGAAGCCCTGTTGGCGGTTGGTGCACTTGATTCAGAAGCCCTGTTGGCGGTTGGTGCACTTGATTCAGAATCCCTGTTGGCGGTTGGTGCACTTGATTCAGAATCCCTGTTGGCGGTTGGTGCACTTGATTCAGAAGCCCTGTTGGCGGTTGGTGCACTTGATTCCCATTTTGAACCGAATCATTTGTCTGAAAAGACAAACTCCGCCTACCCGGCGGACCGGGAGATCTGTGGCTTAATCGAGTTCTCATACGGCGCTGGCCAATCGGATGTCTCAAATCAACGTTCCGACAGCTTCATCGACCAGTAGTTGGTGACCACTGGGTTAGAGCCTTGGTCCAGTAACCCAAATGTTGCCGGTTCCAATACCCGAGCCGACAAGGTGAAAAATCTGTCCATGTGGCCTTGAGCAAGGCACTTAACCCTGATTCGCTCCAGGGGGGAAGGACTACTATGTCTGACCCTGTGAAACAACACCTATCATACTACTATGACTGACCCTGTACAACAACACCTATCATACTACTATGACTGACCCTGTACAACAACACCTATCATACTACTATGACTGACCCTGTACAACAACACCTATCATACTACTATGACTGACCCTGTAGAACAACACCTATCATTCTACTATGACTGACCCTGTACAACAACACCTATCATACTACTATGACTGACCCTGTAAAACAACACCTATCATACTACTATGACTGACCCTGTACAACAACACCTATCATACTACTATGACTGACCCTGTACAACAACACCTATCATACTACTATGACTGACCCTGTAGAACAACACCTATCATTCTACTATGACTGACCCTGTACAACAACACCTATCATACTACTATGACTGACCCTGTACAACAACACCTATCATACTACTATGACTGACCCTGTACAACAACACCTATCATCCTACTATGACTGACCCTGTAAAACAACACCTATCATACTACTATGACTGACCCTGTAAAACAACACCTGTCATACTACTATGACTGACCCTGTAAAACAACACCTATCATACTACCATGACCCTGTACAACAACACCTATCACACTACTATGACTGACCCTGTACAACAACACCTATCATCCTACTATGACTGACCCTGTACAACAACACCTATCATACTACTATGACTGACCCTGTAAAACAACACCTATCATACTACTATGACTGACCCTGTAAAACAACACCTATCATACTACTATGACTGACCCTGTAAAACAACACCTATCATACTACTATGACTGACCCTGTACAACAACACCTATCATACTACTATGACCCTGTAAAACAACACCTATCATACTACTATGACTGACCCTGTAAAACAACACCTATCACACTACTATGACTGACCCTGTAAAACAACACCTATCATACTACTATGACTGACCCTGTAAAACAACACCTATCATACTACTATGACTGACCCTGTACAACAACACCTATCACACTACTATGACTGACCCTGTACAACAACACCTATCACACTACTATGACTGACCCTGTAAAACAACACCTATCATACTACTATGACTGACCCTGTAAAACAACACCTATCATACTACTATGACTGACCCTGTAAAACAACACCTATCATACTACTATGACTGACCCTGTACAACAACACCTATCACACTACTATGACTGACCCTGTAAAACAACACCTATCATACTACTATGACTGACCCTGTACAACAACACCTATCATACTACTCTGACAGACCCTGTACAACAACACCTATCATGCTACTATGACCCTGTAAAACAACACATATCACTGCACCTATCCTGTGTATGAGACAATGAAAGTTTAGCCTCGCGCTTCAATGCCATCAGTTGTGTAAATTGACCCGATATTGTGTTGACTTCGTGCCACATCATATGACTGAGTCCACCTTTAAGGGTCAAGAGTTTTTACCATGCTGTGGCTGAGCTTCAGGTGAGTCATGTAGTTGAACACCTCAGCCGACCCATGGACCACTCCTCTCATCATCTCAGTGGTGGCCACCACCCTTCACAACCAGACCAACAGTTAGTCTGTGAGTGAGTGTGTGTGTGAGTGAGTGTGTGTGTGAGTTGGTGTGTGTGTGTTGGAAATGTGTGTGTGTGTAAATGTGTGTGTTTGTAATTGTGTGTCTAAATGTGTGTGTGTGTGTGGTTGCATGTGTATAGGTGCGTGGGTGTCTCTGACCTGTCGTAGGGACAGTCGGTGTTAGAGACCGTGGTGTCAGCGTGGTCAGGTATCAGCCAGTGTGTGTGTGTATAGGTGTCTCTGACCTGTCGTAGGGACAGTCGGTGTTGGAGACCGTGGTGTCAGCGTGGTCAGGTATCAGCCAGTGTGTGTGTGTGTGTGTGGTTGCATGTGTATAGGTGTCTCTGACCTGTCGTAGGGACAGTCGGTGTTAGAGACCGTGGTGTCAGCGTGGTCAGGTATCAGCCAGTGGTATCTGTGGTCTGTGAAGAGACGTATCCGCTGCCAGTCTGATCCACTGACGTAGCGACAGCCTGCGTTGAAGTCCCCCAGCAGCACTATGTCCTGCCAATCAATCAATCAATCAATAAATCTATCAATCAATAATTTCATCAATCAATCGATCAATACATCAATCAATCAATCGATCAATGCATCGATCAATAAATCGATCAATGCATGAATCAATCGATCAATCGATCAATTCATCAATCAATCAATCAATTCATCAATCAATCAATCGATCAATTCATCAATCAATCAATCGATCAATTCATCAATCAATCAATCAAACATTTCATCAATCGATCAATCGATCAATTCATCGATCAATTCATGAATCAATCAATCGGTCAATTCATCAATCAATCAATTCATCAATCGATCAAACCTTTGCGTGCAAGTCAAGTTTCATGTTTTAATGTTACGTGCACAAGAACAGTGGAATGCCTTTTATCTTGTAAACTCTTAAAACCCAACAATGCAATAATCAACATCAATGTAGTACAACACTGAACAAAACAATAAACCCAACATGCAACAATTTCAAAGATTTTACTGAGTTACAGTTCATATGAGGAAATGAGTCAATTTAAATCAATTCATTAGGCCCTGATCTACAGATTTCACATGACTGGGAATACAGATCTGCATCTGTTGGTCAGACACCTTAATAAAACAGTAGGAGTGTGGATCAGAAAACCAGTCAGTATCTGGTGTGACCATTTGCCTCATGCAGCACGACACATCTCCTTCACCTAGAGTTGATCAGGCTGTTGATTGTGGCCTGTGGAATGTTGACCCAGTCCTCTTCAATGACTGTTCAAAGTTGCTGGATATTGGCGGGAACTGGAACACGCTGTCGTACATG
Source organism: Oncorhynchus masou masou (assembly GCF_036934945.1). Classification (NCBI taxonomy): domain Eukaryota; kingdom Metazoa; phylum Chordata; class Actinopteri; order Salmoniformes; family Salmonidae; genus Oncorhynchus; species Oncorhynchus masou. The sequence continues at coordinate 115,712 of NW_027002800.1, read as the reverse complement.
TCTATCCAGAGCATCCCAAACATGCTCAATGGGTGACATGTCTATCCAGAGCATCCCAAACATGCTCAATAGGTGACATGTCTATCCAGAGCATCCCAAACATGCTCAATAGGTGACATGTCTATTCAGAGCATCCCAAACATGCTCAATAGGTGACATGTCTATCCATAGCATCCCAAACATGCTCAATAGGTGACATGTCTATCCAGAGCATCCCAAACATGCTCAATAGGTGACATGTCTATCCAGAGCATCCCAAACATGCTCGATGGGTGACATGTCTGGTGAGGATGCAGGTCATGAAGGAACTGGGACATTTTCAGCGTCCAGGAATTGTGTACAGATCCTTGCGACATGGGTCTGTGCATTATCATGCTGAAACATGAGGTGAAGGCGGTGTATGAATGGCACAACAATGGGCCTCAGGATCTCATCACAGTATCTCTGTGCATTCAAATTGCCATCAATAAAATGCAATTGTGTTCATTATCCTTAACTTATGCCTGCCCATACCATAACCCCACCACCACCACGGGGCACTCTGTCCAAAATGTAATTATTTTCCACCATAATTTGCAAATAAATTCATAAAAAATCCTACAATGTGATTTTCTGGATTTTTTTCTCTCATTTTGTCTGTCATAGTTGAAGTGTACCTATGATGTAAATTACAGGCCTCTCTCATCTTTTTAAGTGGGAGAACTTGCACAGTTGGTGGCTGACTAAATACTTTTTTGCCCCACTGTATATACAGGGTCAGTTCCAATAGCATATTTACAACATGCAGGGATACTGGAGTGATAGAGTACTGTATGTGGAGGGGTGAGGTGACATCAGAATATATGATAAACAGGGATACTGGAGTGATAGAGTACTGTATGTAGAGGGGTGAGGTGACATCAGAATATATGATAACCAGGGATACTGGAGTGATAGAGTACTGTATGTGGAGGGGTGAGGTGACATCAGAATATATGATAAACAGGGATACTGGAGTGATTGTACGATACATTTCCATGACACACTGACCAGGTGGATCCGGGTTAAAGATATGATCTCTCATTGATGTCACTTAGTTAAATCCACTTCAATCAGTGTCGATAAAAAGGTGGAGATCAGATGATGAAGACGAAGATGAAGGAGAGGAGACAGGGTAGCCCTTTCCTAAAGTTAAATACCAACATCTCCCTCTTTGGCCTCATGGGTAGTAATAATAATATTAATATGATTAAATACTAAATCATATTTTATTTATTATTATTATTTTATATATTTTTTTCATCATGAATATAAAGGGTAATGGTTATATGTGTGTGTGTGGAGTCAGTATACACGTGTCAGTGTGTGTGTGTCAGTTAGTGTGTGTGTGTGTCAGTTGGTGTGTGTGTGTGTGTGTGTCAGTGTGTGTGTCAGTGTGCGTTTGTGTGTGTGTGTGTGTAGAGTTCATAGAGAGAAAATAAAATCAAAGCCAGTATTGAAGTCCCCTAGCAGAACTACTACAGAGGAGGAGTGTGTGTGTGCGTGCCTGTGTCTGTGTCTGTGTGTGTGTGTGTGTGTGTGTGTGTGTGTGTGTGTGTGTGTGTGTGTGTGTGTGTGTGTTGTATAGTCACATTGGTGTTCCAGCGAGCTCTGACGTCAGCGGCCACATCGTACAGAGCGTCAACCTCCTTCACTGCCGAGTCTGGAGACGTGTGTTGAGGAATCAAAACAAAGTTCCTCACAGCTAGAAGAGAGGGAGGGTGGGGAGGTGGGGAGGGAGAGAGTGGGTGGGAGGGAGGGAGGGAGGTGGGGAGGGAGAGAGTGAGGGAGGTGGGGAGGGAGATAGTGAGGGAGGTGGGGAGGGAGGGAGAGAGGGAGGGAGGTGGGGAGGGAGAGAGTGAGGGAGGTGGGGAGGGAGATAGTGAGGGAGGGAGGTGGGGAGGGAGATAGTGAGGGAGGGAGGGAGGGAGGGGGCAGGGAGGGAGAGAGGGAGGGAGGTGGGGAGGGAGAGAGTGAGGGAGGGAGGTGGGGAGGGAGAGAGTGAGGGAGAGAGTGAGGGGGAGAGAGTGAGGGAGGGAGGGAGGGAGGGAGGGAGGGAGGGAGGGAGGGAGGGAGGGAGGGAGGGAGAGAGTGAGGGAGGGAGGTGGGGAGGGAGAGAGTGAGGGAGAGAGTGAGGGAGGGAGGGAGGGAGGGAGGGAGAAAAACACCGGAATGGAGAGTTAAAGATTTAATATCTTCATTAATCAAGACAGTTCCGAAATGTTTTGCAGCAGTCAAGTTTTTCAAGATATTCAGCCTGGTCTCATAGACGAGATGTAAATCATAGATGATGTAGATAGACTAGATGGAACTGTAGCGCTGGGAGTCGGGATGCAGGTTCAGGGAGTGTATTTAATAAATGAACAAAACAAGAAACACGGGTACAGACATGAACACTGGACCAGAAACAATAACGCCTGGGGAAGGAACCAAAGGGAGGTGTTGGAGACAGACAGTTGAGGTGGGAAGTTTACATACACTTAGGTTGGAGTCATTAGAACTCGTTTTCAACCACTCCACAAATTTATTGTTAACAAATTATAGTTTTGGCAAGTCGGTTAGGACATCTACTTTGTGCATGACACAAGTCATTTTTCCAACAATTGTTTACATACAGATTATTTCACTTATAATTCACTGCATCACAATACTGTCAGGATTTGGCCAGGGTTGTTCCGGGTTTTGGTCACTAGATGCCCCCATTGTGCTTTTTGACCTTATGTTTTTTCCCTTGTTCCCCATTATTATTTGCACCTGTGCCTCGTTTACCCTGATTGTATTTAAACCCTTAGTTTCCCTCAGTTCTGTGCTCTGTGTTTGTATGTTAGCACCCAGCCCTAGTGTTCTGTGTTTTCTTGTCGATTCCGGTGGATGCTCTTGTGGAATTCTGTTTTTGTTTTTGAGTATCTCTTGAGGCTTTTTTGTGCTATTCCTACCACCTTTTGGATTTGCCATTTTTGTATTTAAGGACTTCTCCTTTTTTACTTTATTAAATACACCGTCTTAAGTACTGCTGTGTCTGCCTCATCTTCTGGGTTCTGCTGACTATTCGTGGCTCAGTTGGTTAAGTGACTGTTTCTCACTCCGGAGACCCAGGTTCGTAACCGGGTCCTGACAAATACCTAATGTAAATAGTCCGGGTGGCCATTTGATTAATTGTCCAGCTTGGGGGTAGAAGCTGTTGAGGAGCCTTTTGGACCTCGCCTTGGCGCTCCGGTACCGCTTGCCGTGCGGTAGCAGAGAAAACAGTCTATGACTTGGGTGACTGGAGTCTTTGATCATTGTTTGGGTCTTCCTCTGACACTGCCTGGTATAGAGGTCCTGGATGGCAGGAAGCTTGGCCCCAGTGATGTACTGGGCCGTGTGCACTGCCCTCTGTAGCGCCTTACGGTCGGATGCCGAACAGTTGCCATACCAGGCGGTGATGCAACCCGTCAGGATGCTCCCAATGGTGCAACTGTATGATGCAAAATGTTTCATGACACTTTGTCTTCTTGAAAGTTTCTAATATCTTGAAGACTTGCCTGCTGACATACAAAATATCAAGGGACTGAATCAACAGACTGACTGAATCAACAGACTGACTGAGTCAACAGACTGACTGTGTCAACAGACTGACTGAGTCAACAGACTGACTGAGTCAACAGACTGACTGAGTCAACAGACTGACTGAGTCAACAGACTGACTGAATCAACAGACTGACTGAATCAACAGACTGACTGAGTCAACAGACTGACTGTGTCAACAGACTGACTGTGTCAACAGACTGACTGAATCAACAGACTGACTGAATCAACAGACTGACTGAATCAACAGTAATGAAGAAAAACACATGTTTTTTGAGTTAATTATTTGTTTTATGTAAGGGAACCTCATCTCTCTCTCTCTCTGTCTCTCTGTCTCTCTGTCTCTCTCTCTGTCTCTCTCTCTCTCTCTCTCTCTCTCTCTCTCTCTCTCTCTCTCTCTCTCTCTCTCTCTCTCTCTCTGTCTCTCTCTCTCTCTCTCTCTCTGTCTCTCTGTCTCTCTGTCTCTGTCTCTCTCTCTCTCATCTCTCTCTCTCTCTCTCTCTCTCTCTCTGTCTCTGTCTCTGTCTCTGTCTCTCTCTGTCTCTCTGTCTCTCTGTCTCTCTGTCTCTCTCTCTCACTCTCTCTCTCACTCTCTCTCTCTCTCTCTCACTCTCTCTCTCTATCTCTCTCTCACTCTCTCTCTCTCTCTCTCTCTCTCTCTCTCTCTCTCTCTTTCTCCCTCCCTCTCATTCCCCCTCTCTCTCCCCATTCTCTCCCCCATCCCCCCCTCCCCTTCTACCTGTGTAGTTCGAGGAGAACATGACAATGAAGGGCTCTCTGATGAAGGTATCTGTACTGCAGGGCTCACAGCCGTCATCGTACGTGTAGTTCATCGCCACAGAGACCGTCTCCTCTCTGTCGTATAACAGGACAAACACGCTTTAGGAGATGGTTTCAGTGTTTAGTGCAGAACGACACAGTACAGAGCAGAACAGAACCTGTACAGGTAGAGGTATCTCTCTGTATAGTACCTGTACAGGTAGAGGTATCTCTCTGTATATTACCTGTACAGGTAGAGGTATCTCTCTGTATATTACCTGTACAGGTAGAGGTATCTCTCTGTATATTACCTGTACAGGTAGAGGTATCTCTCTGTATATTACCTGAACAGGTAGAGGTATCTCTCTGTATATTACCTGTACAGGTAGAGGTATCTCTCTGTATATTACCTGTACAGGTAGAGGTATCTCTCTGTATATTACCTGTACAGGTAGAGGTATCTCTCTGTATATTACCTGAACAGGTAGAGGTATCTCTCTGTATATTACCTGTACAGGTAGAGGTATCTCTCTGTATATTACAGGTAGGGGTATATCTCTGTATATTACCTGTACAGGTAGAGGTATCTCTCTGTATATTACCTGTACAGGTAGAGGTATCTCTCTGTATATTACCTGTACAGGTAGAGGTATCTCTCTGTATATTACCTGTACAGGTAGAGGTATCTCTCTGTATATTACCTGTACAGGTAGAGGTATCTCTCTGTATATTACCTGTACAGGTAGAGGTATCTCTCTGTATATTACCTGCACAGGTAGAGGTATCTCTCTGTATATTACCTGTACAGGTAGAGGTATCTCTCTGTATATTACCTGTACAGGTAGAGGTATCTCTCTGTATATTACCTGTACAGGTAGAGGTATCTCTCTGTATGTTACCTGTACAGGTAGAGGTATCTCTCTGTATATTACCTGTACAGGTAGAGGTATCTCTCTGTATATTACCTGTACAGGTAGAGGTATCTCTCTGTATATTACCTGTACAGGTAGAGGTATCTCTCTGTATGTTACCTGTACAGGTAGAGGTATCTCTCTGTATATTACCTGTACAGGTAGAGGTATCTCTCTGTATATTACCTGTACAGGTAGAGGTATCTCTCTGTATGTTACCTGTACAGGTAGAGGTATCTCTCTGTATATTACCTGTACAGGTAGAGGTATCTCTCTGTATATTACCTGTACAGGTAGAGGTATCTCTCTGTATATTACCTGTACAGGTAGAGGTATCTCTCTGTATATTACCTGTACAGGTAGAGGTATCTCTCTGTATATTACCTGTACAGGTAGAGGTATCTCTCTGTATATTACCTGTACAGGTAGAGGTATCTCTCTGTATATTACCTGTACAGGTAGAGGTATCTCTCTGTATATTACCTGTACAGGTAGAGGTATCTCTCTGTATATTACCTGTACAGGTAGAGGTATCTCTCTGTGTATTACCTGTACAGGTAGAGGTATCTCTCTGTATATTACCTGTACAGGTAGAGGTATCTCTCTGTGTAGGTACTGCGGCCCAGTTCCTCGCTGACAATGTGACTGTACCTATAGGGAGACAAGCCTCTGACAACAAAGAAATACAGTTATTAGACAACACACATTACAAAGTCTTTATATTGGAGGGGCTGTCATTGGTTAGTGGATGTAATATTGTTTCAGGGCTGTGATTGGTCTTACTTGTTGACGTGCTGCATCAGTTTGTTGGTTGCTGATAGGTCAGTGTCTCTTACTTCCTGGATCAGCACGATATCATAACGGTGCACTATCTAATACATTAAAAAAATCATAATATTAATGAATAACAACTAAGGTTCCCGGACACAGCCTGGTCTTGGACTAAAAAGTACTTTCAAATGGAGAATCTACAATCACTTTTAGTCCCAAGATGTTATGAGATAAAACGTTACATTATGATGTCATGAGATAAAGTGTTACATTATGATGTCATGAGATAAAGTGTTACATTGGGATGTCATGAGATAAAGTGTTACATTATGATGTCATGAGATAAAGTGTTACATTATGATGTAATGAGATAAAGTGTTACATTATGATGTAATGAGATAAAGTGTTACATTATGATGTCATGAGATAAAGTGTTACATTATGATGTCATGAGATAAAGTGTTACATTGGGATGTCATGAGATAAAACATTACATTGTGATGTCATGAGATAAAGTGTTACATTATGATGTAATGAGATAAAGTGTTACATTATGATGTAATGAGATTGTCAGGCATATGTGTATAGGTGGCAGGGAAGTCAGGCGCAGGAGAGTCAAACGGAGTGTAAAATGGAGTCTTTTAATAAGGTCCAAGTAACATGCTCCATAACACTAAATAGACAAAATGAATAATAAATAAATATGGGTACGAAGACCCGACGCGCACCTATACAAAAACACTACACTGACGATAAACAATCTCTGACAAAGACATGAGGGGAAACAGAGGGTTAAATACACAACAGGTAATGAATGGGATTGAAAACAGGTGTGTGGGAAGACAAGACAAAACCAATGGAAAATGAAAAATGGATCAATGATGGCTAGAAGACCGGTGACGTCGAACGCCGAGCACCGCCCGAACAAGGAGAGGCAACGACTTCGGCAGAAGTTGTGACAGAGATAAAGTGTTACATTGTGATGTTATGAGATTGTTACGGATACAGTTATCCTGTGTGTGTGTGTATCCTGTGTGTGTGTTTCTTTTCTCTCCTTCTCCCCTCACAGGTGAAAATCATCACTCCCCAATCAGTCAACAATCAATCATCAATCAGAAGACACACCTCCTCATATTTCCTAAACCTATCACAGTTCCTTCCCCATGGTTTAAAAACCCCATCATTTGTTTGTTCTAGAGCTCAAGCTCAATCTCTCTGTAAATGCCATGTCTGTAGGTCTCTGTGTTTCACTCTCGCTTTGTGTCGTAACCTCTCTTTTGTTTAAGCACCTCATAGCACTTTGTCATCACCTGTGAGTATTGTTTTTGGTTATGGTGTTTGTTTGTTGCTGGTGGAAAAGGGGGAAACCAAGACAAGTCGCCCATGGGCATACACTACCCGTAGGTGAACTTTGTTAAATACACTAGTTAGAACTGGGCGGACCACCCACTGTATTTTTGGTTGGTTAGTTAGCTGTTGTTAAAGTAGGCTAGTCTAGCTTAGGGGTGTTTTTGAATACTTATTGTTTCTTTCCTTGGGTCCAGCTCAGCCCCTTTTCCTGCTCCCCCCATTACCGTGTGTTTATAAATAAACCTAGAGTTTGACGGTAGATTTCAGTTGTCGTGCTTATTTCGTTCACACTTTTCCTTTGTCACAATAATAATTTGCATGAGTTATGTTACGAGTCTCATTACCATCCCCCCTAGACTGTCGGGCCAAAAGGGATTCGTAACAGAGATAAAGTGTTACATTGTGATGTTATGACATAAAGTGTTACATTATGATGTAATGAGATAAACGTTACATTGTGATGTTATGAGATAAAGCGTTACAATGTGATGTTATTAGATAAAGCGTTACATTGTGATGTTATGAGATAAAGCGTTACACTGTGATGTTATGAGATAAAGCGTTACACTGTGATGTCATGAGATAAAGCGTTACATTGTGATGCTATGAGATAAAGCGTTACATTGTGATGTCATGAGATAAAGCGTTACATTGTGATGTCATGAGATAAAGCGTTACATTGTGATGTCATGAGATAAAGTGTTACATTGTGATGTCATGAGATAAAGCGTTACATTGTGATGCTAAGAGATAAAGCTCTACCTGGGTGATGGTGTCCATGAGGGTTGAGTTGGAGGACTTCTTGTCTCCGAATGTCTTGATGTTGAAGGCAGCCTCCCAGCTGCACCAGGGCCAATAGGAACAGCACTAACAGACAGGCTACACGCATTCTAAGGGTCAGGGGTTAGAGGTCAGATATTACAGGCCACACACGTCCTGGAGGTCAGGGATTAGAGGTCAGATATTACAGGCCACACATCCTGGAGGTCAGGGATTAGAGGTTAGATATTACAGGCCACACACATTCTGGAGGTCAGGGATTAGAGGTCAGATATTACAGGCCACACACGTCCTGGAGGTCAGGGATTAGAGGTTAGATATTACAGGCCACACACGTCCTGGAGGTCAGGGATTAGAGGTTAGATATGGGGTTATATCCTGCCTGTTTGGCCCTGTCCGGGGGTATCGTCGGACGGGGCCACAGTGTCTCCTGACCCCTCCTGTCTCAGCCTCCTGTATTTATGCTGCAGTTGTTTTTGTGTCGGGGGGCTAGGGTCAGTCTGTTATATCTGGAGTACTTTTCCTGTCTTATCCGGTGTCCTGTGTGAATTTAAGTATGCTCTCTATAATTCTTTCTTTCTCTCTTTCTCTCTCTCTCTCGGAGGACCTGAGCCCTAGGACCATCTCTCAGGACTACCTGGCATTATGACTCCTTGCTGTCCCCAGTCCACCTGGCCCTGCTGCTGCTCCAGTTTCAACTGTTCTGTCTGTTCTGCTATGGAACCCTGTCCCAGACCTGCTGTTTTCAACTCTCTAGACAGCAGGAGCGGTAGAGATACTCTGAATGATTGGCTATGAAAAGCCAACTGACATTTACTCCTGAGGTGCTGACCTGTTGCACCCTCCACAGCTACTGTGATTATTATTATTTGACCCTGTTGGTCATTTATGAACATTTGAACATCTTGGCCATGTTCTGTTATAATCTCCACCCGGCACAGCCAGAAGAGGACTGGCCACCCCTCATAGCCTGGTTCCTCTCTACCCAGCACAGCCAGAAGAGGACTGGCCACCCCTCATAGCCTGGTTCCTCTCTACCCAGCACAGACAGAAGAGGACTGGCCACCCCTCATAGCCTGGTTCCTCTCTACCCAGCACAGACAGAAGAGGACTGGCCACCCCTCATAGCCTGGTTCCTCTCTACCCAGTACAGCCAGAAGAGGACTGGCCACCCCTCATAGCCTGGTTCCTCTCTACCCAGCACAGCCAGAAGAGGACTGGCCACCCCTCATAGCCTGGTTCCTCTCTACCCAGCACAGCCAGAAGAGGACTGGCCACCCCTCATAGCCTGGTTCCTCTCTACCCAGCACAGACAGAAGAGGACTGGCCACCCCTCATAGCCTGGTTCCTCTCTACCCAGCACAGACAGAAGAGGACTGGCCACCCCTCATAGCCTGGTTCCTCTCTACCCAGTACAGCCAGAAGAGGACTGGCCACCCCTCATAGCCTGGTTCCTCTCTACCCAGTACAGCCAGAAGAGGACTGGCCACCCCTCATAGCCTGGTTCCTCTCTACCCAGTACAGCCAGAAGAGGACTGGCCACCCCTCATAGCCTGGTTCCTCTCTACCCAGTACAGCCAGAAGAGGACTGGCCCACCCCTCAGAGCCTGATTCCTCTCTACCCAGTACAGCCAGAAGAGGACTGGCCAACCGGTCATAGTCTGGTTCCTCTCTACCCAGTACAGCCAGAAGAGGACTGGCCACCCCTCATAGCCTGGTTCCTCTCTACCCAGTACAGCCAGAAGAGGACTGGCCACCCCTCATAGCCTGGTTCCTCTCTACCCAGTACAGCCAGAAGAGGACTGGCCACCCCTCATAGCCTGGTTCCTCTCTAGGTTTCTTCCTAGGTTCCTGAGGGTTCAAATATTACAGACCACGCACATCCTAGCCTGGTAAAATACATGGTGGTGTGAAAGAAGCCTGCTAGTCTAATAGATGGTGGTGTGAGAGAAGCCTGCTAGTATAATAGATGGTGGTGTGAGAGAAGCCTGCTAGTAAAATAGATGGTGGTGTGAGAGAAGCCTGCTAGTAAAATAGATGGTGGTGTGAGAGAAGCCTGCTAGTATAATAGATGGTAGTGTGAGAGAAGCCTGCTAGTAAAATAGATGGTGGTGTGTGAGAGAAGCCTGCTAGTATAATAGATGGTGGTGTGAGAGAAGCCTGCTAGTATAATACATGGTGGTGTGAGAGAAGCCTGCTAGTATAATAGATGGTGGTGTGAGAGAAGCCTGCTAGTATAATAGATGGTGGTGTGAGAGAAGCCTGCTAGTATAATAGATGGTGGTGTGAGAGAAGCCTGCTAGTATAATAGATGGTGGTGTGTGAGAAGCCTGCTAGTAAAATACATGGTGGTGTGAGAGAAGCCTGCTAGTATAATACATGGTGGTGTGAGAGAAGCCTGCTAGTATAATAGATGGTGGTGTGAGAGAAGCCTGCTAGTAAAATACATGGTGGTGTGAGAGAAGCCTGCTAGTAAAATAGATGGTGGTGTGAGAGAAGCCTGCTAGTAAAATACATGGTGGTGTGAGAGAAGCCTGCTAGTAAAATAGATGGTGGTGTGAGAGAAGCCTGCTAGTAAAATAGATGGTGGTGTGAGAGAAGCCTGCTAGTAAAATAGATGGTGGTGTGAGAGAAGCCTGCTAGTAAAATAGATGGTGGTATGAGAGAAGTGCATCTTATGGAACAGTGGGGAATGTGAAGAGATACACGCACACACACACGCACACGCACACACACACGCACACACACACACACACACACAGGAACAGACACACGCATACATAAACACACACTTTAGCACACACACTCTACACACACGTTCATTGTAATAATGTTGTATGGTGTCACGTTCGTTTAGAGATGGATTGGAACAAGGTGCAGCGTGGTAGGTGTACATCATACATTTATTAAATGAACATAAAGTTTTGTAGCACTAACACAGCAACTAACCAAAAACAAGATCCCACAAACTAAAGGTGGAAAAAAGGCTGCCTAAGTATGATCCCCAATCAGAGACAACGATAGACAGGTGCCTCTGATTGGGAACCATACCCGACCTACAAAGAAATACAGAAACTAGAATGCCCACCCAAATCACACCCTGACCTAACCAAATAGAGAAATAAAAAGGCTCTCTAAGGTCAGGGCGTGACATATGGTGGTATTATACATGTTGTATTGTAGATATGTAGTGGTGTAATAATGTTGTATTGTAGTGGTGGTATTACATTTACATTTACATTACATTTAAGTCATTTAGCAGACGCTCTTATCCAGAGCGACTTACAACATATTATACATGTTGTATTGCAGTGGTGGAATTATACATGTTGTATTGTAGTGGTGGAATTATACATGTTGTATTGTAGTGGTGGAATTATACATGTTGTATTGTAGTGGTGGAATTATACATGTTGTATTGTAGTGGTGGAATTATACATGTTGTATTGTAGTGGTGGAATTATACATGTTGTATTGTAGTGGTGGAATTATACATGTTGTATTGTAGTGGTGGAATTATACATGTTGTATTGTAGTGGTGGTATTATACATGTTGTATTGTAGTGGTGGAATTATACATGTTGTATTGTAGTGGTGGAATTATACATGTTGTATTGTAGTGGTGGAATTATACATGTTGTATTGTAGATATATAGTGGTGTAATAATGTTATATAATACTGTTTTATCTTTTGTTTTATATGTAAAGTAAGTGTCTTAAAGTGTTTGGACCCCAGGAAGAGTAGCTGCTGCCTTGGCAGGAACTAATGGGGATCCTTAATAAACCCCAGGAAGAGTAGCTGCTGCCTTGGCAGGAACTAATGGGGATCCATAATAAACCACAGGAAGAGTAGCTGCTGCCTTGGCAGGAACTAATGGGGATCCATAATAAACCCCAGGAAGAGTAGCTGCTACCTTGGCAGGAACTAATGGGGATCTATAATAAAAACTAGGAAGAGTAGCTGCTGCCTTGACAGGAACTAATGGGGATCCATAATAAACCCCAGGAAGAGTAGCTGCTGCCTTGGCAGGAACTAATGGGGATCCATAATAAACCACAGGAAGAGTAGCTGCTGCCTTGGCAGGAACTAATGGGGATCCATAATAAACCCCAGGAAGAGTAGCTGCTGCCTTGGCAGGAACTAATTGGGATCCATAATAAACCCCAGGAAGAGTATCTGCTGCCTTGGCAGGAACCAATGGGGATCCATAATAAATCCCAGGATGAGTAGCTGCTGCCAAGGCAGGGACTAATGCTGATCCCTAATAAATACAAATACAAATTTGGGACATAAGCATAGTGTAAACGAAACATGAAGAAGAGCAACTTACCTGCTTGTGTTGGTTGGTTCAATGTAGTGTGGGTCCACTGCCTCAGTGGGGTCTGAAGGGAGAGGAAGCCTGCTATTATAGAGAGAGGACAGAGCCCTCTGTGTGTCCGTTCTAACAGTCTACTGTAGTACCTTTGACACAGAAGCCCCTATCTGCCCCCACCCCTCCCACATCGGCTTACATTCACCTGGGCTGGAGTCTGGGGCTGTGGGAAAGCAGCACGTTGTAGTTAGGTCCACGGAGGGAGGAAGAGGTGGGTGGAGGGGGAGGGGGAGGGGTGGGGGGGAAGCGGGGGGGAGTGAAAGCATCAAGGCTGAACTAGGCAGAGCTACGGTGGTAAGGAGGGAACATTGCCTTTAAAAGGTGCATAGCTGAAGAGTGGTGATGGGATTGAATCCCCGGCCCAAGGCTTGTTCAGATGAAGATAGAGTGGTGATGGGATTGAATCCCCGGCCCAAGGCTTGTTCATATGAAGATAAGAGTGGTGATGGGATTGAATCCCCGGCCCAAGGCTAGTGAGATCAGTTGAACTGTACAGGACACATATTGACTACTAGAACTGAGATTAGTTGAACTGTACAGGACATATATTGACTACTAGAACTGAGATCAGTTGAACTGTTCAGGACACATATAGACTACTATTTTATTGAACCTTTATTTAACTAGGCAAGTCAGCTAAGAACAAATTCCTATTTACAATGACAGCCTACCCCGGCCAAACCAAGACGACACTGGGTCGATTGTGTGCGCGCCCTAGGGGATTCCCAATCACGGCCAGATGTGATACAGCCTGGATTCAAACCAGGGACTGTAGTGATGCCTCTTGCACTGAGATGCAGTGCCTTAGACCGCTGCGCCACTCGGGAGTCTAATACTATAGATGAGATATGTCGGGCACGCAGATTGTTTCCCAGACGATATCGTGAACACACAGGTGCACATACCAACAAAGGAGTTCACTCCTGCTGCAGCCTATCCAATATAAAGCGTTGCGGAGCTGCTTCACAGCCCAGCTCAGAGGTCCTGTCATGTTGGTGTTTGTCCTGGGTGTGAGACGGGACCAGGTGTCTTCAGTGAGGTGATAAGATTAAACCTAAAGTAGGTAGAGTGAAGGAGCTACGTGTTTGACTGGTGCTCTTACTGGTTAGAACTTCATTATGGGGAAGGGGGAGGGGGGGTAACTTTCCATGTGAGTCTCAGGGATGACACAGCATATCTGTATCTACGTTATCAAATGGCACCTGGGACCCTATTCCATACATAGTGGTTTTTAACTTTTTTTTTTAAACTTCAGTTTATTTTAGTATATAAATGTACTTTCTTAAAACTTTTTATTTTATTTTCTTAAAACTGCATTGTTGGTTAAGAGCTTGTAACTAAGCATTTGACTGTAATTACATTACATTCAAAATTAATATATATAAATAAAAATAACTTTTTTCTGGTCAAAAGTAGTGCATAATCAAATCAAATCAAATTTTATTTTTCACATGCGCCGAATACCACAGGTAGGTATGTAGGTATGTTATACACCTGTTGTAATTCGGCGCATGTGAAAAATACAATTTGATTTGATTTGATTATGCACTACTTTTGACCAGAAAAAAAGTTAATTTTTATTTATATATATTAATTTTGAATTTTGATTTTGCACTAAAAGTTATTTTTATTATTTTATACATATTTTGAATGTAATTTATCAGGGAGTGCTGCAGCACCTCGACACCCCTGCTCTGGGAATTGGCCTTAAGATATGTGCCTTCAGAAAATATTCACACCCCTCAAATTTTTCCACATTTTGCTGTGTTACAAAGTGGGAATAAATTGATATTTTTTGTCAAGGCTGAAAGGTCAAATCAACTCAAATCAAATTGTATTGGTCACGTACACATGGTTTAGCAGATGTTATTGGTCACATACACATGGTTAGCAGATGTTATTGGTCACATACACATGGTTAGCAGATGTTATTGGTCACATACACAGGGTTAGCAGATGTTATTGGTCACATACACAGGGTTAGCAGATGTTATTGGTCACATACACATGGTTAGCAGATGTTAATGGTCACATACACAGGGTTAGCAGATGTTATTGGTCACATACACATGGTTAGCAGATGTTATTGGTCACATACACAGGGTTAGCAGATGTTAATGGTCACATGGTTAGCAGATGTTAATGGTCACATACACAGGGTTAGCAGATGTTATTGGTCACATACACAGGGTTAGCAGATGTTATTGGTCACATGGTTACCAGATGTTATTGGTCACATACACAGGGTTAGCAGATGTTAATGGTCACATACACATGGTTAGCAGATGTTATTGGTCACATGGTTAGCAGATGTTATTGGTCACATACACAGGGTTAGCAGATGTTATTGGTCACATACACATGGTTAGCAGATGTTATTGGTCACATACACAGGGTTAGCAGATGTTATTGGTCACGTACACATGGTTAGCAGATGTTATTGGTCACATACACATGGTTAGCAGATGTTATTGGTCACATACACAGGGTTAGCAGATGTTATTGGTCACATACACATGGTTAGCAGATGTTATTGGTCACATACACATGGTTAGCAGATGTTATTGGTCACATACACACGGTTAGCAGATGTTATTGGTCACATACACATGGTTAGCAGATGTTATTGGTCACATACACAGGGTTAGCAGATGTTATTGGTCACATACACAGGGTTAGCAGATGTTATTGGTCACATACACAGGGTTATCAGATGTTATTGGTTACATGGTTACCAGATGTTATTGGTCACATACACAGGGTTAGCAGATGTTATTGGTCACATACACAGGGTTAGCAGATGTTATTGGTAACATACACATGGTTAGCAGATGTTATTGGTCACATACACATGGTTAGCAGATGTTATTACGAGTGTAGTGAAATGCGAGTGTAGTGAAATGTAGTGAAATGCTTGTGCTTCTCGTTCTGACAGTGCAGCAAAATCGAACAAGTAATATCAAATTACACAACAGATACCTAGTACACACAGATCTAAGTAAAGGGAATAAGAATATATATATACTATACAGTATATACATATGAGATGAGTAATGCATAGACTAAGATACAGTAGAATAGTATAGAATACAGTATATACATATGAGATGAGTAATGCATAGACTAAGATACAGTAGAATAGTATAGAATACAGTATATACATATGAGATGAGTAATGCATAGAATAAGATACAGTAGAATAGTATAGAATACAGTATATACATATGAGATGAGTAATGCATAGACTAAGATACAGTAGAATAGTATAGAATACAGTATCTGCATATGAGATGAGTAATACATAGACTAAGATACAGTAAAATAGTATAGAATACAGTATCTACATATGAGATGAGTAATACATAGACTAAGATACAGTAGAATAGTATAGAATACAGTATATACATATGAGATGAGTAATGCATAGACTAAGATACAGTAGAATTGTATAGAATACAGTATATACATATGAGATGAGTAATACATAGACTAAGATACAGTAGAATAGTATAGAATACAGTATATACATATGAAATGAGTAATACATAGACTAAGATACAGTAAAATAGTATAGAATACAGTATCGACATATGAGAAGAGTAATACATTATTAAAGTGCCATTGTTGAAAGTGACTAGTGTTCCATAAATTAAAGTGGCCAGTGATTTCAAGGCTGTATGTAGGCAGCAGCCTCTCTCTGTGTTAGTGGTGGCTGTTTAACAGTCTGATGGCCTTAAGATATAAGCTGTTTTTCAGTCTCTCGGTCCCTGCTTTGATACACCTGTACTGACCTCGCCTTCTGGATGATAGCGGGGTGAACAGCAGTGGCTCGGGTGGATGTTGTCCTTGATGATTGTTTTTGGCCTTCGCGTGACATCGGGTGCTGTTGTATTGGATTTGCCCGAAACAACACTATGTATTCAGCACAAAATGTGAACTGCTTTGCCACATGTTGTTGCAGTATTACTTTAGTGCCTTGTTACAAACAGGATGCATGTTTTAGAATATTGTTATTCTGTACAGGCTTCCTTCTTTTCAGTCACAATTCTGTGTTTGAAATTTACTGCTCGACTGAGGGACCTTAAAGAGGGACCAAAATGTAAATGTAAAAATGATAAATTGCAAAGCACACTGGGTATTATTATTGGCCTTGTTTTGGGTGCGGAGCCTATTTGAATAATACCCAGTGTTCATTTACACCATAGTGCCATCAGATTTCTGATACCATTGCAGTGTGAAAGGGGGAGACAAAATTGTGAACTGCTATAAAAAAATAAATATATATATGTACATATACAGTGCCTTGCGAAAGTATTCGGCTCCCTTGAACTTTGCGACCTTTTGCCACATTTCAGGCTTCAAACATAAAGATATAAAACTGTATTTTTTTGTGAAGAATCAACAACAAGTGGGACACAATCATGAAGTGGAACGACATTTATTGGATATTTCAAACTTTTTTAACAAATCAAAAACTGAAAAATTGGGCGTGCAAAATGATTCAGCCCCCTTAAGTTAATACTTTGTAGCGCCACTTTTTGCTGCGATTACAGCTGTAAGTCGCTTGGGGTATGTCTCTATCAGTTTTGCACATCGAGAGACTGAATTTTTTTCCCATTCCTCCTTGCAAAACAGCTCGAGCTCAGTGAGCTCAATACTCAATACTGCCTATGTCTGAATATATAGTATGTTTGTTCCAATCATTTCGGGGGAAATTAAACTACAAAACCATATCCCATAGAAACTACATTTCCGCACACAAAGCTGAATGACTTCCGGAATGTGACATACACAGGAAGAAGCCAACTCGGCTTGTTGTCAAATTAGCAAAAGCTGACTAGCCAGCTAATGTATTGGTGGGAGACCAGTGTCAGTGGTTTTCTGAATAGAGAGCAAATTTGGGTTTTATCATGGTGTTTCCACTGTAGAAAACACTTTAAACGACACCCAAGGGATTTCACCCCACACTTTCCTCTTGTTCGAGCGCATAAACAAGGTAAGGTCAGCGGGCTACCCAGCTAATTGTAGCCATTATCCTCTACTCACTTTTGAGCTGACATAGTTAGCGAAGTGTTGTCCGGTTATACTTATATTTCCTTTACTTATTTTGCCTGGAATCGTAGCTAAGTAGGTCGCTACGTTAGCTAGCGAACCCCCTCAGAACTAGACAGCTAGCTAGGTTAGCTAACTCTCTTGTTTTGACAACCAGTCAAGTCTACCTATCTAACGCTCGCTAAAGGGGGAAGGAATTGGCTAATAATGCATCTTGTTTAGCTGAATTTACTGTGGAATGTCAACCGAACAACATATATGTCAGTTTGCTAGCAGTGTTAGCTAGCTTGATAACATAGCACCTTACTAGGGCTGCTGATGAGGTTGTTTTGGCATTTAACTTAAAGCTCTGGTTTTGTCCTCACCGACGACAGTTGCTACTGCCACCAGGGGCAGAGTAGAGAGGTTTCAGAAGTTCATTTGGGATGAACACTCATATCCAGGCCCATGGAGCACAGATCGAAGTAGTGAATTATAAAGGTATAAGGGTGCCATTTGGGATGAACGCTCATATCCAGGACCAAGGACAGTTCACCTGGCAATTAATTAACCAGCTGACTAAATATTTTAAAAAGACCATGGACAGTTGACCTGGCAATTCATTAACCAGCTGACTAACTATTTTAAAAGGACCATGGACAGTTGACCTGGCAATTAATTAACCAGCTGACTAAATATTTTAAAAGGACCATGGACAGTTGACCTGGCAATTAATTAACCAGCTGACTAAATATTTTAAAAAGACCATGGACAGTTGACCTGGCAATTCATTAACCAGCTGACTAACTATTTTAAATGGACCATGGACAGTTGACCTGGCAATTCATTAACCAGCTGACTAACTATTTTAAATGGACCATGGACAGTTGACCTGGCAATTCATTAACCAGCTGACTAACTATTTTAAATGGACCATGGACAGTTGACCTGGCAATTCATTAACCAGCTGACTAACTATTTTAAAAGGACCATGGACAGTTGACCTGGCAATTCATTAACCAGCTGACTAACTATTTTAAAAGGACCATGGACAGTTGACCTGGCAATTCATTAATCAGCTGACTAACTATTTTAAAAGGACCATGGACAGTTGACCTGGCAATTCATTAACCAGCTGACTAACTATTTTAAATGGACCATGGACAGTTCACCTGGCAATTCATTAATCAGCTGACTAACTATTTTAAATGGACCATGGACAGTTGACCTGGCAATTCATTAATCAGCTGACTAACCATTTTAAAAGTTGTGTATAAATATATAAACAAAATATGGCAGACAATGTTATAGAAGATTGATCAGTGTGATTGGTGTGTGTGATCTGTGATTGATGGGTTGTAGGAGTTAATAAATGTATCTCTCCTGGCATTGGTCATTTTCTAGGTGTGAATGACCGACGTGGTGTCCCCCACTGCGCTCAGCGAAGTCCAGCTCCGCCTCCTCTGCCACGATGACATAGGCAGCGTCAAGCTGCTGTGCGGTGATTGGTTCCCCATCGAGTGAGTACTGCGACACGCGGCCAATAGCAACACTGGATCGGATCGTGTTCACTAGAGAGAGAGCTGAGTGAAACTGTAGTGGTACTTTAACTTGTCTAATAAGAACAGATTTTCATTTTCCGTTTCAAAATGCTTTGCTTTGTTGAGCCCCACTGAACACAACCCAGGACACCTGTCCTCACCTGTCACCTGTCCTCACCTGTCACCTGTCCTCACCTGTCACCTTAATACAGCTGAAGTCTATATCACCTGTCCTCCCCTGTCACCTTAATACCGCTGAAGTCTACATCACCTGTCCTCACCTGTCCCCTGTCACCTTAAAACAGCTGAAGTCTACATCACCTGTCCTCACCTGTACCCTGTCACCTTAATACAGCTGAAGTCTACATCACCTGTCACCTGTCACCTTAATACAGCTGAAGTCTACATTACCTGTCCTCACCTGTCCCCTGTCCTCACCTGTCCCCTGTCACCTTAATACAGCTGAAGTCTACATTACCTGTCCTCACCTGTCACCTTAATACAGCTGAAGTCTACCTCACCTGTCCCCTGTCACCTTAATACAGCTGAAGTCTACATCACCTGTCCTCACCTGTCACCTGTAAACAGCTGAAGTCTACTCATTCTATTTACCACCTGTTCCTACCTTAAGGCATATTAGGCCTATAAGCCATTTAGCGATTTGCTTTTATCCCAAGTGACTTTGACATGCATTTTCCATATGAGTGACCACAGCAGGAATCTAACCTCTGAGCCTCACCTGTCCCCCAACAGGTACCCAGACTCGTGGTATAATGACATCACATCCAACAAGAAGTTCTTCTCCCTCGCCGCCATCTTCAAGGGAGGCATCGTGGGAATGATCGTAGCTGAGATCAAGGGCCGGACCAAAGTACACAGAGAGGTACGGGTGCTGGGGTAGAGATGGTCCTGACTGACAGTACACAGAGAGGTACTGGTGCTGGGGTAGAGATGGTCCTGACTGACAGTACACAGAGAGGTGCTGGGGTAGAGATGGTCCTGACTGACAGTACACAGAGAGGTACTGGTGCTGGGGTAGAGATGGTCCTGACTGACAGTACACAGAGAGGTGCTGGGGTAGAGATGGTCCTGACTGACAGTACACAGAGAGGTACTGGTGCTGGGGTAGAGATGGTCCTGACTGACAGCAGTACACAGAGAGGTGCTGGGGTAGAGATGGTCCTGACTGACAGTACACAGAGAGGTACGGGTGCTGGGGTAGAGATGGTCCTGACTGACAGTACACAGAGAGGTACTGGTACTGGGGTAGAGATGGTCCTGACTGACAGTACACAGAGAGGTACTGGTGCTGGGGTAGAGATGGTCCTGACTGACAGTACACAGAGAGGTGCTGGGGTAGAGATGGTCCTGACTGACAGTACACAGAGAGGTACTGGTGCTGGGGTAGAGATGGTCCTGACTGACAGTACACAGAGAGGTACTGGTGCTGGGGTAGAGATGGTCCTGACTGACCGTACACAGAGAGGTACTGGGGTAGAGATGGTCCTGACTGACAGTACACAGAGAGGTGCTGGTGCTGGGGTAGAGATGGTCCTGACTGACAGTACACAGAGAGGTGCTGGGGTAGAGATGGTCCTGACTGACAGTACACAGAGAGGTACTGGGGTAGAGATGGTCCTGACTGACAGTACACAGAGAGGTACTGGTGCTGGGGTAGAGATGGTCCTGACTGACAGTACACAGAGAGGTGCTGGTGCTGGGGTAGAGATGGTCCTGACTGACAGTACACAGAGAGGTACTGGGGTAGAGATGGTCCTGACTGACAGTACACAGAGAGGTGCTGGGGTAGAGATGGTCCTGACTGACAGTACACAGAGAGGTGCTGGTGCTGGGGTAGAGATGGTCCTGACTGACAGTACACAGAGAGGTACTGGTGCTGGGGTAGAGATGGTCCTGACTGACAGTACACAGAGAGGTACTGGTGCTGGGGTAGAGATGGTCCTGACTGACAGTACACAGAGAGGTACTGGTGCTGGGGTAGAGATGGTCCTGACTGACAGTACACAGAGAGGTACTGGTGCTGGGGTAGAGATGGTCCTGACTGACAGTACACAGAGAGGTACTGGTGCTGGGGTAGAGATGGTCCTGACTGACAGTACACAGAGAGGTACTGGGGTAGAGATGGTCCTGACTGACAGTACACAGAGAGGTGCTGGGGTAGAGATGGTCCTGACTGACAGTACACAGAGAGGTACTGGTGCTGGGGTAGAGATGGTCCTGACTGACAGTACACAGCGAGGTGCTGGGGTAGAGATGTTCCTGACTGACAGTACACAGAGAGGTGCTGGGGTAGAGATGGTCCTGACTGACAGTACACAGAGAGGTACTGGTGCTGGGGTAGAGATGGTCCTGACTGACAGTACACAGAGAGGTGCTGGGGTAGAGATGGTCCTGACTGACAGTACACGGAGAGGTACTGGTGCTGGGGTAGAGATGGTCCTGACTGACAGTACACAGAGAGGTGCTGGTGCTGGGGTAGAGATGGTCCTGACTGACAGTACACAGAGAGGTGCTGGTGCTGGGGTAGAGATGGTCCTGACTGACAGTACACAGAGAGGTACTGGTGCTGGGGTAGAGATGGTCCTGACTGACAGTACACAGAGATGTACTGGTGCTGGGGTAGAGATGGTCCTGACTGACAGTACACAGAGAGGTACTGGTGCTGGGGTAGAGATGGTCCTGACTGACAGTACACAGAGAGGTGCTGGTGCTGGGGTAGAGATGGTCCTGACTGACAGTACACAGAGAGGTACTGGTGCTGGGGTAGAGATGGTCCTGACTGACAGTACACAGAGAGGTGCTGGGGTAGAGATGGTCCTGACTGACAGTACACAGAGAGGTACGGGTGCTGGGGTAGAGATGGTCCTGACTGACAGTACACAGAGAGGTACTGGTGCTGGGGTAGAGATGGTCCTGACTGACAGTACACAGAGAGGTACTGGTGCTGGGGTAGAGATGGTCCTGACTGACAGTACACAGAGAGGTGCTGGGGTAGAGATGGTCCTGACTGACAGTACACAGAGAGGTGCTGGGGTAGAGATGGTCCTGACTGACAGTACACAGAGAGGTGCTGGTGCTGGGGTAGAGATGGTCCTGACTGACAGTACACAGAGAGGTGCTGGGGTAGAGATGGTCCTGACTGACAGTACACAGAGAGGTACTGGTGTTGGGGTAGAGATGGTCCTGACTGACAGTACACAGAGAGGTACTGGTGCTGGGGTAGAGATGGTCCTGACTGACAGTACACAGAGAGGTGCTGGGGTAGAGATGGTCCTGACTGACAGTACACAGAGAGGTACTGGTGCTGGGGTAGAGATGGTCCTGACTGACAGTACACAGAGAGGTGCTGGGGTAGAGATGGTCCTGACTGACAGTACACAGAGAGGTACTGGGGTAGAGATGGCCCTGATTGACAGTACACAGAGAGGTGCTGGGGTAGAGATGGTCCTGACTGACAGTACACAGAGAGGTGCTGGGGTAGAGATGGTCCTGACTGACAGTACACAGAGAGGTACTGGTGCTGGGGTAGAGATGGTCCTGACTGACAGTACACAGAGAGGTACTGGTGCTGGGGTAGAGATGGTCCTTACTGACAGTACACAGAGAGGTACTGGTGCTGGGGTAGAGATGGTCCTGACTGACAGTACACAGAGAGGTACTGGTGCTGGGGTAGAGATGGTCCTGACTGACAGTACACAGAGAGGTACTGGGGTAGAGATGGTCCTGACTGACAGTACACAGAGAGGTGCTGGGGTAGAGATGGTCCTGACTGACAGTACACAGAGAGGTGCTGGGGTAGAGATGGTCCTGACTGACAGTACACAGAGAGGTACTGGTGCTGGGGTAGAGATGGTCCTGACTGACAGTACACAGAGAGGTACTGGTGCTGGGGTAGAGATGGTCCTGACTGACAGTACACAGAGAGGTGCTGGTGCTGGGGTAGAGATGGTCCTGACTGACAGTACACAGAGAGGTGCTGGGGTAGAGATGGTCCTGACTGACAGTACACAGAGAGGTGCTGGGGTAGAGATGGTCCTGACTGACAGTACACAGAGAGGTGCTGGGGTAGAGATGGTCCTGACTGACAGTACACAGAGAGGTGCTGGGGTAGAGATGGTCCTGACTGACAGTACACAGAGAGGTGCTGGTGCTGGGGTAGAGATGGTCCTGACTGACAGTACACAGAGAGGTACTGGTGCTGGGGTAGAGATGGTCCTGACTGACAGTACACAGAGAGGTGCTGGTGCTGGGGTAGAGATGGTCCTGACTGACAGTACACAGAGAGGTGCTGGGGTAGAGATGGTCCTGACTGACAGTACACAGAGAGGCACTGGTGCTGGGGTAGAGATGGTCCTGACTGACAGTACACAGAGAGGTGCTGGTGCTGGGGTAGAGATGGTCCTGACTGACAGTACACAGAGAGGTGCTGGTGCTGGGGTAGAGATGGTCCTGACTGACAGTACACAGAGAGGTGCTGGGGTAGAGATGGTCCTGACTGACAGTACACAGAGAGGTACTGGGGTAGAGATGGTCCTGACTGACAGTACACAGAGAGGTGCTGGGGTAGAGATGGTCCTGACTGACAGTACACAGAGAGGTGCTGGGGTAGAGATGGTCCTGCCTGACAGTACACAGAGAGGTACTGGTGCTGGGGTAGAGATGGTCCTGACTGACAGTACACAGAGAGGTACTGGTGCTGGGGTAGAGATGGTCCTGACTGACAGTACACAGAGAGGTACTGGTACTGGGGTAGAGATGGTCCTGACTGACAGTACACAGAGAGGTACTGGTGCTGGGGTAGAGATGGTCCTGACTGACAGTACACAGAGAGGTGCTGGGGTAGAGATGGTCCTGACTGACAGTACACAGAGAGGTACTGGTACTGGGGTAGAGATGGTCCTGACTGACAGTACACAGAGAGGTACGGGTGCTGGGGTAGAGATGGTCCTGACTGACAGTACACAGAGAGGTACTGGTGCTGGGGTAGAGATGGTCCTGACTGACAGTACACAGAGAGGTACTGGGGTAGAGATGGTCCTGACTGACAGTACACAGAGAGGTACGGGTGCTGGGGTAGAGATGGTCCTGACTGACAGTACACAGAGAGGTACGGGTGCTGGGGTAGAGATGGTCCTGACTGACAGTACACAGAGAGGTACGGGTGCTGGGGTAGAGATGGTCCTGACTGACAGTACACAGAGAGGTACTGGTGCTGGGGTAGAGATGGTCCTGACTGACAGTACACAGAGAGGTACTGGTGCTGGGGTAGAGATGGTCCTGACTGACAGTACACAGAGAGGTACTGGTGCTAGGGTAGAGATGGTCCTGACTGACAGTACACAGAGAGGTACTGGTGCTGGGGTAGAGATGGTCCTGACTGACAGTACACAGAGAGGTACTGGTGCTGGGGTAGAGATGGTCCTGACTGACAGTACACAGAGAGGTACTGGTGCTGGGGTAGAGATGGTCCTGACTGACAGTACACAGAGAGGTGCTGGTGCTGGGGTAGAGATGGTCCTGACTGACAGTACACAGAGAGGTACTGGGGTAGAGATGGTCCTGACTGACAGTACACAGAGAGGTGCTGGTGCTGGGGTAGAGATGGTCCTGACTGACAGTACACAGAGAGGTGCTGGGGTAGAGATGGTCCTGACTGACAGTACACAGAGAGGTGCTGGGGTAGAGATGGTCCTGACTGACAGTACACAGAGAGGTACTGGGGTAGAGATGGTCCTGACTGACAGTACACAGAGAGGTGTTGGGGTAGAGATGGTCCTGACTGACAGTACACAGAGAGGTACTGGTGCTGGGGTAGAGATGGTCCTGACTGACAGTACACAGAGAGGTGCTGGGGTAGAGATGGTCCTGACTGACAGTACACAGAGAGGTACTGGTGCTGGGGTAGAGATGGTCCTGACTGACAGTACACAGAGAGGTGCTGGGGTAGAGATGGTCCTGACTGACAGTACACAGAGAGGTGCTGGGGTAGAGATGGTCCTGACTGACAGTACACAGAGAGGTACGGGTGCTGGGGTAGAGATGGTCCTGACTGACAGTACACAGAGAGGTACGGGTGCTGGTGTAGAGATGGTCCTGACTGACAGTACACAGAGAGGTACTGGTGCTGGGGTAGAGATGGTCCTGACTGACAGTACACAGAGAGGTACTGGTGTAGAGATGGTCCTGACTGACAGTACACAGAGAGGTGCTGGTACTGGGGTAGAGATGGTCCTGACTGACAGTACACAGAGAGGTACTGGGGTAGAGATGGTCCTGACTGACAGTACACAGAGAGGTACTGGTGCTGGGGTAGAGATGGTCCTGACTGACAGTACACAGAGAGGTACTGGTGCTGGGGTAGAGATGGTCCTGACTGACAGTACACAGAGAGGTACTGGTGCTGGGGTAGAGATGGTCCTGACTGACAGTACACAGAGAGGTACTGGGGTAGAGATGGTCCTGACTGACAGTACACAGAGAGGTACTGGGGTAGAGATGGTCCTGACTGACAGTACACAGAGAGGTGCTGGGGTAGAGATGGTCCTGACTGACAGTACACAGAGAGGTACTGGTGCTGGGGTAGAGATGGTCCCGACTGACAGTACACAGAGAGGTACTGGTGCTGGGGTAGAGATGGTCCTGACTGACAGTACACAGAGAGGTGCTGGGGTAGAGATGGTCCTGACTGACAGTACACAGAGAGGTGCTGGGGTAGAGATGGTCCTGACTGACAGTACACAGAGAGGTACTGGTACTGGGGCAGAGATGGTCCTGACTGACAGTACACAGAGAGGTGCTGGGGTAGAGATGGTCCTGACTGACAGTACACAGAGAGGTGCTGGGGTAGAGATGGTCCTGACTGACAGTACACAGAGAGGTGCTGGGGTAGAGATGGTCCTGACTGACAGTACACAGAGAGGTACTGGTACTGGGGTAGAGATGGTCCTGACTGACAGTACACAGAGAGGTGCTGGGGTAGAGATGGTCCTGACTGACAGTACACAGAGAGGTGCTGGGGTAGAGATGGTCCTGACTGACAGTACACAGAGAGGTGCTGGGGTAGAGATGGTCCTGACTGACAGTACACAGAGAGGTGCTGGTGCTGGGGTAGAGATGGTCCTGACTGACAGTACACAGAGAGGTGCTGGGGTAGAGATGGTCCTGACTGACAGTACACAGAGAGGTGCTGGGGTAGAGATGGTCCTGACTGACAGTACACAGAGAGGTGCTGGTGCTGGGGTAGAGATGGTCCTGACTGACAGTACACAGAGAGGTACTGGTGCTGGGGTAGAGATGGTCCTGACTGACAGTACACAGAGAGGTACTGGTGCTGGGGTAGAGATGGTCCTGACTGACAGTACACAGAGAGGTACTGGGGTAGAGATGGTCCTGACTGACAGTACACAGAGAGGTACTGGGGTAGAGATGGTCCTGACTGACAGTACACAGAGAGGTGCTGGGGTAGAGATGGTCCTGACTGACTGTACACAGAGAGGTACTGGTGCTGGGGTAGAGATGGTCCTGACTGACAGTACACAGAGAGGTACTGGGGTAGAGATGGTCCTGACTGACAGTACACAGAGAGGTGCTGGGGTAGAGATGGTCCTGACTGACAGTACACAGAGAGGTGCTGGGGTAGAGATGGTCCTGACTGACAGTACACAGAGAGGTACTGGTGCTGGGGTAGAGATGGTCCCGACTGACAGTACACAGAGAGGTACTGGTGCTGGGGTAGAGATGGTCCTGACTGACAGTACACAGAGAGGTGCTGGGGTAGAGATGGTCCTGACTGACAGTACACAGAGAGGTACTGGTGCTGGGGTAGAGATGGTCCTGACTGACAGTACACAGAGAGGTGCTGGTGCTGGGGTAGAGATGGTCCTGACTGACAGTACACAGAGAGGTGCTGGTGCTGGGGTAGAGATGGTCCTGACTGACAGTACACAGAGAGGTGCTGGTGCTGGGGTAGAGATGGTCCTGACTGACAGTACACAGAGAGGTACTGGTGCTGGGGTAGAGATGGTCCTGACTGACAGTACACAGAGAGGTACTGGTGCTGGGGTAGAGATGGTCCTGACTGACAGTACACAGAGAGGTGCTGGGGTAGAGATGGTCCTGACTGACAGTACACAGAGAGGTACTGGGGTAGAGATGGTCCTGACTGACAGTACACAGAGAGGTGCTGGGGTAGAGATGGTCCTGACTGACAGTACACAGAGAGGTGCTGGGGTAGAGATGGTCCTGACTGACAGTACACAGAGAGGTACTGGGGTAGAGATGGTCCTGACTGACAGTACACAGAGAGGTGCTGGGGTAGAGATGGTCCTGACTGACAGTACACAGAGAGGTGCTGGGGTAGAGATGGTCCTGACTGACAGTACACAGAGAGGTACTGGTACTGGGGTAGAGATGGTCCTGACTGACAGTACACAGAGAGGTGCTGGGGTAGAGATGGTCCTGACTGACAGTACACAGAGAGGTGCTGGGGTAGAGATGGTCCTGACTGACAGTACACAGAGAGGTACTGGTGCTGGGGTAGAGATGGTCCTGACTGACAGTACACAGAGAGGTGCTGGTGCTGGGGTAGAGATGGTCCTGACTGACAGTACACAGAGAGGTGCTGGGGTAGAGAGATGGTCCTGACTGACAGTACACAGAGAGGTGCTGGGGTAGAGATGGTCCTGACTGACAGTACACAGAGAGGTGCTGGTGCTGGGGTAGAGATGGTCCTGACTGACAGTACACAGAGAGGTACTGGGGTAGAGATGGTCCTGACTGACAGTACACAGAGAGGTGCTGGGGTAGAGATGGTCCTGACTGACAGTACACAGAGAGGTGCTGGGGTAGAGATGGTCCTGACTGACAGTACACAGAGAGGTGCTGGGGTAGAGATGGTCCTGACTGACAGTACACAGAGAGGTACTGGGGTAGAGATGGTCCTGACTGACAGTACACAGAGAGGTGCTGGGGTAGAGATGGTCCTGACTGACAGTACACAGAGAGGTACTGGTACTGGGGCAGAGATGGTCCTGACTGACAGTACACAGAGAGGTGCTGGGGTAGAGATGGTCCTGACTGACAGTACACAGAGAGGTGCTGGGGTAGAGATGGTCCTGACTGACAGTACACAGAGAGGTGCTGGGGTAGAGATGGTCCTGACTGACAGTACACAGAGAGGTACTGGTACTGGGGTAGAGATGGTCCTGACTGACAGTACACAGAGAGGTGCTGGGGTAGAGATGGTCCTGACTGACAGTACACAGAGAGGTGCTGGGGTAGAGATGGTCCTGACTGACAGTACACAGAGAGGTGCTGGGGTAGAGATGGTCCTGACTGACAGTACACAGAGAGGTGCTGGTGCTGGGGTAGAGATGGTCCTGACTGACAGTACACAGAGAGGTGCTGGGGTAGAGATGGTCCTGACTGACAGTACACAGAGAGGTGCTGGGGTAGAGATGGTCCTGACTGACAGTACACAGAGAGGTGCTGGTGCTGGGGTAGAGATGGTCCTGACTGACAGTACACAGAGAGGTACTGGGGTAGAGATGGTCCTGACTGACAGTACACAGAGAGGTGCTGGGGTAGAGATGGTCCTGACTGACAGTACACAGAGAGGTGCTGGGGTAGAGATGGTCCTGACTGACAGTACACAGAGAGGTACTGGTGCTGGGGTAGAGATGGTCCTGACTGACAGTACACAGAGAGGTACTGGTGCTGGGGTAGAGATGGTCCTGACTGACAGTACACAGAGAGGTACTGGGGTAGAGATGGTCCTGACTGACAGTACACAGAGAGGTACTGGTGCTGGGGTAGAGATGGTCCTGACTGACAGTACACAGAGAGGTACTGGTGCTGGGGTAGAGATGGTCCTGACTGACAGTACACAGAGAGGTGCTGGGGTAGAGATGGTCCTGACTGACAGTACACAGAGAGGTACTGGTGCTGGGGTAGAGATGGTCCTGACTGACAGTACACAGAGAGGTGCTGGTGCTGGGGTAGAGATGGTCCTGACTGACAGTACACAGAGAGGTGCTGGTGCTGGGGTAGAGATGGTCCTGACTGACAGTACACAGAGAGGTGCTGGTGCTGGGGTAGAGATGGTCCTGACTGACAGTACACAGAGAGGTACTGGTGCTGGGGTAGAGATGGTCCTGACTGACAGTACACAGAGAGGTACTGGTGCTGGGGTAGAGATGGTCCTGACTGACAGTACACAGAGAGGTGCTGGGGTAGAGATGGTCCTGACTGACAGTACACAGAGAGGTACTGGGGTAGAGATGGTCCTGACTGACAGTACACAGAGAGGTGCTGGGGTAGAGATGGTCCTGACTGACAGTACACAGAGAGGTGCTGGGGTAGAGATGGTCCTGACTGACAGTACACAGAGAGGTACTGGGGTAGAGATAGTCCTGACTGACAGTACACAGAGAGGTGCTGGGGTAGAGATGGTCCTGACTGACAGTACACAGAGAGGTGCTGGGGTAGAGATGGTCCTGACTGACAGTACACAGAGAGGTACTGGTACTGGGGTAGAGATGGTCCTGACTGACAGTACACAGAGAGGTGCTGGGGTAGAGATGGTCCTGACTGACAGTACACAGAGAGGTGCTGGGGTAGAGATGGTCCTGACTGACAGTACACAGAGAGGTACTGGTGCTGGGGTAGAGATGGTCCTGACTGACAGTACACAGAGAGGTGCTGGTGCTGGGGTAGAGATGGTCCTGACTGACAGTACACAGAGAGGTGCTGGGGTAGAGATGGTCCTGACTGACAGTACACAGAGAGGTGCTGGGGTAGAGATGGTCCTGACTGACAGTACACAGAGAGGTGCTGGTGCTGGGGTAGAGATGGTCCTGACTGACAGTACACAGAGAGGTACTGGGGTAGAGATGGTCCTGACTGACAGTACACAGAGAGGTGCTGGGGTAGAGATGGTCCT
Source organism: Oncorhynchus masou masou (assembly GCF_036934945.1). NCBI lineage: Eukaryota > Metazoa > Chordata > Actinopteri > Salmoniformes > Salmonidae > Oncorhynchus > Oncorhynchus masou. The sequence continues at coordinate 85,651 of NW_027002800.1, read as the reverse complement.
GACTGACAGTACACAGAGAGGTGCTGGGGTAGAGATGGTCCTGACTGACAGTACACAGAGAGGTGCTGGGGTAGAGATGGTCCTGACTGACAGTACACAGAGAGGTACTGGGGTAGAGATGGTCCTGACTGACAGTACACAGAGAGGTGCTGGGGTAGAGATGGTCCTGACTGACAGTACACAGAGAGGTACTGGTACTGGGGCAGAGATGGTCCTGACTGACAGTACACAGAGAGGTGCTGGGGTAGAGATGGTCCTGACTGACAGTACACAGAGAGGTGCTGGGGTAGAGATGTTCCTGACTGACAGTACACAGAGAGGTGCTGGGGTAGAGATGGTCCTGACTGACAGTACACAGAGAGGTACTGGTACTGGGGTAGAGATGGTCCTGACTGACAGTACACAGAGAGGTGCTGGGGTAGAGATGGTCCTGACTGACAGTACACAGAGAGGTGCTGGGGTAGAGATGGTCCTGACTGACAGTACACAGAGAGGTACTGGTGCTGGGGTAGAGATGGTCCTGACTGACAGTACACAGAGAGGTGCTGGTGCTGGGGTAGAGATGGTCCTGACTGACAGTACACAGATAGGTGCTGGGGTAGAGATGGTCCTGACTGACAGTACACAGAGAGGTGCTGGGGTAGAGATGGTCCTGACTGACAGTACACAGAGAGGTGCTGGTGCTGGGGTAGAGATGGTCCTGACTGACAGTACACAGAGAGGTACTGGGGTAGAGATGGTCCTGACTGACAGTACACAGAGAGGTGCTGGGGTAGAGATGGTCCTGACTGACAGTACACAGAGAGGTGCTGGGGTAGAGATGGTCCTGACTGACAGTACACAGAGAGGTACTGGTGCTGGGGTAGAGATGGTCCTGACTGACAGTACACAGAGAGGTACTGGTGCTGGGGTAGAGATGGTCCTGACTGACAGTACACAGAGAGGTACTGGGGTAGAGATGGTCCTGACTGACAGTACACAGAGAGGTACTGGTGCTGGGGTAGAGATGGTCCTGACTGACAGTACACAGAGAGGTACTGGGGTAGAGATGGTCCTGACTGACAGTACACAGAGAGGTGCTGGGGTAGAGATGGTCCTGACTGACAGTACACAGAGAGGTACTGGTGCTGGGGTAGAGATGGTCCTGACTGACAGTACACAGAGAGGTGCTGGGGTAGAGATGGTCCTGACTGACAGTACACAGAGAGGTGCTGGTGCTGGGGTAGAGATGGTCCTGACTGACAGTACACAGAGAGGTGCTGGGGTAGAGATGGTCCTGACTGACAGTACACAGAGAGGTACTGGTGCTGGGGTAGAGATGGTCCTGACTGACAGTACACAGAGAGGTACTGGGGTAGAGATGGTCCTGACTGACAGTACACAGAGAGGTACTGGTGCTGGGGTAGAGATGGTCCTGACTGACAGTACACAGAGAGGTACTGGTACTGGGGTAGAGATGGTCCTGACTGACAGTACACAGAGAGGTACTGGGGTAGAGATGGTCCTGACTGACAGTACACAGAGAGGTGCTGGGGTAGAGATGGTCCTGACTGACAGTACACAGAGAGGTACTGGTACTGGGGTAGAGATGGTCCTGACTGACAGTACACAGAGAGGTACTGGTGCTGGTGTAGAGATGGTCCTGACTGACCGTACACAGAGAGGTACTGGGGTAGAGATGGTCCTGACTGACAGTACACAGAGAGGTACTGGTACTGGGGTAGAGATGGTCCTGACTGACAGTACACAGAGAGGTGCTGGGGTAGAGATGGTCCTGACTGACAGTACACAGAGAGGTACTGGTACTGGGGTAGAGATGGTCCTGACTGACAGTACACAGAGAGGTACTGGTGCTGGTGTAGAGATGGTCCTGACTGACCGTACACAGAGAGGTACTGGGGTAGAGATGGTCCTGACTGACAGTACACAGAGAGGTGCTGGTGCTGGGGTAGAGATGGTCCTGACTGACAGTACACAGAGAGGTGCTGGGGTAGAGATGGTCCTGACTGACAGTACACAGAGAGGTTCGGGTGCTGGGGTAGAGATGGTCCTGACTGACAGTACACAGAGAGGTACTGGTGCTGGGGTAGAGATGGTCCTGACTGACAGTACACAGAGAGGTGCTGGTGCTGGGGTAGAGATGGTCCTGACTGACAGTACACAGAGAGGTGCTGGGGTAGAGATGGTCCTGACTGACAGTACACAGAGAGGTACTGGTGCTGGGGTAGAGATGGTCCTGACTGACAGTACACAGAGAGGTGCTGGGGTAGAGATGGTCCTGACTGACAGTACACAGAGAGGTACGGGTGCTGGGGTAGAGATGGTCCTGACTGACAGTACACAGAGAGGTACTGGTGCTGGGGTAGAGATGGTCCTGACTGACAGTACACAGAGAGGTGCTGGTGCTGGGGTAGAGATGGTCCTGACTGACAGTACACAGAGAGGTGCTGGGGTAGAGATGGTCCTGACTGACAGTACACAGAGAGGTACTGGTGCTGGGGTAGAGATGGTCCTGACTGACAGTACACAGAGAGGTACTGGGGTAGAGATGGTCCTGACTGACAGTACACAGAGAGGTACTGGGGTAGAGATGGTCCTGACTGACAGTACACAGAGAGGTACTGGTACTGGGGTAGAGATGGTCCTGACTGACAGTACACAGAGAGGTACTGGTGCTGGGGTAGAGATGGTCCTGACTGACAGTACACAGAGAGGTACTGGGGTAGAGATGGTCCTGACTGACAGTACACAGAGAGGTACTGGGGTAGAGATGGTCCTGACTGACAGTACACAGAGAGGTGCTGGTGCTGGGGTAGAGATGGTCCTGACTGACAGTACACAGAGAGGTACTGGTGCTGGGGTAGAGATGGTCCTGACTGACAGTACACAGAGAGGTGCTGGTGCTGGGGTAGAGATGGTCCTGACTGACAGTACACAGAGAGGTACTGGGGTAGAGATGGTCCTGACTGACAGTACACAGAGAGGTACTGGGGTAGAGATGGTCCTGACTGACAGTACACAGAGAGGTACTGGTGCTGGGGTAGAGATGGTCCTGACTGACAGTACACAGAGAGGTGCTGGGATAGAGATGGTCCTGACTGACAGTACACAGAGAGGTACTGGTACTGGGGTAGAGATGGTCCTGACTGACAGTACACAGAGAGGTGCTGGGGTAGAGATGGTCCTGACTGACAGTACACAGAGAGGTACTGGGGTAGAGATGGTCCTGACTGACAGTACACAGAGAGGTACTGGGGTAGAGATGGTCCTGACTGACAGTACACAGAGAGGTACTGGGGTAGAGATGGTCCTGACTGACAGTACACAGAGAGGTACTGGGGTAGAGATGGTCCTGACTGACAGTACACAGAGAGGTGCTGGTGCTGGGGTAGAGATGGTCCTGACTGACAGTACACAGAGAGGTACTGGTGCTGGGGTAGAGATGGTCCTGACTGACAGTACACAGAGAGGTGCTGGTGCTGGGGTAGAGATGGTCCTGACTGACAGTACACAGAGAGGTACTGGGGTAGAGATGGTCCTGACTGACAGTACACAGAGAGGTACTGGGGTAGAGATGGTCCTGACTGACAGTACACAGAGAGGTACTGGTGCTGGGGTAGAGATGGTCCTGACTGACAGTACACAGAGAGGTGCTGGGATAGAGATGGTCCTGACTGACAGTACACAGAGAGGTACTGGTACTGGGGTAGAGATGGTCCTGACTGACAGTACACAGAGAGGTGCTGGGGTAGAGATGGTCCTGACTGACAGTACACAGAGAGGTACTGGGGTAGAGATGGTCCTGACTGACAGTACACAGAGAGGTACTGGGGTAGAGATGGTCCTGACTGACAGTACACAGAGAGGTACTGGGGTAGAGATGGTCCTGACTGACAGTACACAGAGAGGTACTGGGGTAGAGATGGTCCTGACTGACAGGACGATTGATGGTTATAGACTGAATGTACTCCATATTGAACATGTTCTCAGGAGAGATGGCCGTTATAGACTGAATGTACTCCATATTGAACATGTTCTCAGGAGAGATGGCCGTTATAGACTGAATGTACTCCATATTGAACATGTTCTCAGGAGAGATGGCCGTTATAGACTGTGAATGTACTCCATATTGAACATGTTGGAAGCTGAATGTATTGACAGACCGTTGTTAGTGGGGTCATATTAAAGTCAGGGTCAATCCCTTTTAAATGTCAGTTCATTCAGGAGGAACACATCACTTCCAATAGTTTTATATGAGGATCATTTGGAATCTGAAGTTGTATTACTATCTGTAATGTAAATGGGTTTGAGCCCAACACTGATAATAGTAGTTATGTTTCCAGTCGTGCTGTTAGTTCCACATCCCCGTCACTCACATTCCTTAGGAACAGTCTGAAATGGAACACACTGACATTCTACATTCTGTTTATAGTCTCCTACTAATTAGACCTGAAGCAGCCGGAGGGGAAGAGGAGTGGAGGAGGAGGGGAGGAGGAGGAGGGGGGAGGAGGGGACTAGGGGAGAGAAGGAGGGTGGGGGAGGGAGAGGAGGAGGAGGAGGAGGGGACTAGGGGAGAGAAGGAGGGTGGGAGAGGAGGAGGGTGGGGGAGGGGAGAGGAGGAGGAGGAGGAGGGGGGGAGGAGGGGACTAGGGGGAGAGAAGGAGGGTGGGAGAGGAGGAGGGTGGGGGAGGGGAGAGGAGGAGGAGGAGGAGGGGGGGGAGGAGGGGACTATGGGAGAGAAGGAGGGTGGGGGGGGAGAGGAGGAGGAGGAGGAGGGGACTAGGGGAGAGAAGGAGGGTGGGGGGAGGGGAGAGGAGGAGGGGAGGAGGGGACTAGGGGAGAGAAGGAGGGTGGGGGAGGGGAGAGGAGGAGGGGGGGTGGAGTAGGAGGGGGGGGTGGAGGAAGAGGAGGAGGGGGGGTGAGGAGGGGGTGGGGGGAGAGAAGGAGGGTGAGGAGGGGAGAGGAGTAGGGTGGGGGTGAGGAGGGGAGAGGAGGAGGGTGGGGGGGATGGAAGGGTGGAGGAGAAAAGGAGGGTGGTAATGGAGGAGGGGGGCATGAGGTGGAGGGGTGTGGGGGATGGAGGGGTATCGAAGAGTAATGGAGAGAGGTGGAGGGGGTTGTGTTGCTCGGTATACATCTGCAGGATGGAGACCTCCTAGCCTCTAGGTTTCCTGGTGTTAGTCCAGTGTTTATAAGTATTAATAGCTGTGTATAACCTCTCCTCTCTGCAGGAAGGAGACATCCTAGCCTCTAGGTTTCCTGGTGTTAGTCCAGTGTTTCTAAGTATTAATAGCTGTGTATAACCTCTCCTCTCTGCAAGATGGAGACATCCTAGCCTCTAGGTTTCCTGGTGTTAGTCCAGTGTTTCTAAGTATTAATAGCTGTGTATAACCTCTCCTCTCTGCAGCATGGAGACATCCTAGCCTCTAGGTTTCCTGGTGTTAGTCCAGTGTTTATAAGTATTAATAGCTGTGTATAACCTCTCCTCTCTGCAGAATGGAGACATCCTAGCCTCTGGGTTTCCTGGTGTTAGTCCAGTGTTTATAAGTATTAATAGCTGTGTATAACCTCTCCTCTCTGAAGGATGGAGACATCCTAGCCTCTAGGTTTCCTGGTGTTAGTCCAGTGTTTCTAAGTATTAATAGCTGTGTATAACCTCTCCTCTCTGCAGAATGGAGACATCCTAGCCTCTGGGTTTCCTGGTGTTAGTCCAGTGTTTATAAGTATTAATAGCTGTGTATAACCTCTCCTCTCTGCGGGATGGAGACATCCTAGCCTCTAGGTTTCCTGGTGTTAGTCCAGTGTTTATAAGTATTAATAGCTGTGTATAACCTCTCCTCTCTGCGGGATGGAGACATCCTAGCCTCTAGGTTTCCTGGTGTTAGTCCAGTGTTTATAAGTATTAATAGCTGTGTATAACCTCTCCTCTCTGCAGAATGGAGACATCCTAGCCTCTGGGTTTCCTGGTGTTAGTCCAGTGTTTATAAGTATTAATAGCTGTGTATAACCTCTCCTCTCTGCAGCATGGAGACATCCTAGCCTCTGGGTTTCCTGGTGTTAGTCCAGTGTTTATAAGTATTAATAGCTGTGTATAACCTCTCCTCTCTGCGGGATGGAGACATCCTAGCCTCTAGGTTTCCTGGTGTTAGTCCAGTGTTTATAAGTATTAATAGCTGTGTATAACCTCTCCTCTCTGCAGAATGGAGACCTCCTAGCCTCTAGGTTTCCTGGTGTTAGTCCAGTGTTTCTAAGTATTAATAGCTGTGTATAACCCCTCCTCTCTGCAGCATGGAGACATCCTAGCCTCTAGGTTTCCTGGTGTTAGTCCAGTGTTTATAAGTATTAATAGCTGTGTATAACCTCTCCTCTCTGCAGCATGGAGACATCCTAGCCTCTAGGTTTCCTGGTGTTAGTCCAGTGTTTCTAAGTATTAATAGCTGTGTATAACCTCTCCTCTCTGAAGGATGGAGACCTCCTAGCCTCTGGGTTTCCTGGTGTTAGTCCAGTGTTTCTAAGTATTAATAGCTGTGTATAACCTCTCCTCTCTGCAGCATGGAGACCTCCTAGCCTCTAGGTTTCCTGGTGTTAGTCCAGTGTTTCTAAGTATTAATAGCTGTGTATAACCTCTCCTCTCTGAAGGATGGAGACATCCTAGCCTCTAGGTTTCCTGGTGTTAGTCCAGTGTTTATAAGTATTAATAGCTGTGTATAACCTCTCCTCTCTGCAAGATGGAGACATCCTAGCCTCTGGGTTTCCTGGTGTTAGTCCAGTGTTTATAAGTATTAATAGCTGTGTATAACCTCTCCTCTCTGCAAGATGGAGACATCCTAGCCTCTGGGTTTCCTGGTGTTAGTCCAGTGTTTCTAAGTATTAATAGCTGTGTATAACCTCTCCTCTCTGAAGGATGGAGACATCCTAGCCTCTAGGTTTCCTGGTGTTAGTCCAGTGTTTATAAGTATTAATAGCTGTGTATAACCTCTCCTCTCTGAAGGATGGAGACATCCTAGCCTCTAGGTTTCCTGGTGTTAGTCCAGTGTTTATAAGTATTAATAGCTGTGTATAACCTCTCCTCTCTGCAAGATGGAGACATCCTAGCCTCTGGGTTTCCTGGTGTTAGTCCAGTGTTTATAAGTATTAATAGCTGTGTATAACCTCTCCTCTCTGCAGAATGGAGACCTCCTAGCCTCTAGGTTTCCTGGTGTTAGTCCAGTGTTTCTAAGTATTAATAGCTGTGTATAACCTCTCCTCTCTGCAGCATGGAGACATCCTAGCCTCTAGGTTTCCTGGTGTTAGTCCAGTGTTTCTAAGTATTAATAGCTGTGTATAACCTCTCCTCTCTGCAAGATGGAGACATCCTAGCCTCTAGGTTTCCTGGTGTTAGTCCAGTGTTTCTAAGTATTAATAGCTGTGTATAACCTCTCCTCTCTGCAGAATGGAGACATCCTAGCCTCTAGGTTTCCTGGTGTTAGTCCAGTGTTTATAAGTATTAATAGCTGTGTATAACCTCTCCTCTCTGCAGAATGGAGACCTCCTAGCCTCTAGGTTTCCTGGTGTTAGTCCAGTGTTTATAAGTATTAATAGCTGTGTATAACCTCTCCTCTCTGCAGGAAGGAGACATCCTAGCCTCTGGGTTTCCTGGTGTTAGTCCAGTGTTTATAAGTATTAATAGCTGTGTATAACCTCTCCTCTCTGCAGAATGGAGACCTCCTAGCCTCTAGGTTTCCTGGTGTTAGTCCAGTGTTTATAAGTATTAATAGCTGTGTATAACCTCTCCTCTCTGCAGGATGGAGACCTCCTAGCCTCTAGGTTTCCCGTGGACACCCAGGTGGCTTACATCCTGAGTCTGGGGGTGGTGAAGGAGTTCAGGAAACATGGAATAGGTAGGTACACCGCCACACGGGCGAGTCACGAGTCATGGAGGTGTAGTGTTTAGAGCGTTGGACTAGTAACCGGAAGGTTGCAAGTTCAAATCCCCGAGCTGACAAGGTACAAAGCTGTTGCAGTGACCGTTTTACTGCCACACGGGCGAGTCACGAGTCATGCAGGCAGTCAAATTCCACATGGCCGTGTCGTCACGGTAATTAGGCTTCGCCAAGCTGGGATGCTGCTGATGGGGTGGCAGGGTAGCCTAGTGGTTAGAGTGTTGGACTAGTAACCCGGAAGGTTGCAAGTTTGAATCCCCGAGCTGACAAGGTACAAATCTGTCGTTCTGCCCCTAAACAAGGCAGTTAACCCACTGTTCCTAGGCCGTCATTGAAAATAAGAATTTGTTCTTAACTGACTTGCCTAGTTAAATAAAGGTCAAATATTTTTAAAAGTTCGTAGTCTACCAAACTTGCTAACTGCCTCGTACTTCAGCACTCTATTGTCCCTCTAATCACTCTGACATCAATGCAAATGTATTAGAAAAATCTAATCCAACACTTCATGAGTGCCCAAGAGCCCATGTTGCGTATCATTTCTATAGGCTATGCAATTGCGGGAGAAAAAAACAGAGTGATGGCCTCTAATAAAAAGAGGAGGATACCATCAGCTTTCTATAGGCTCGTGCTTTTGCTGTTTGTCAGACCTACTCATCTAGTTGACTGATAAAGTGAATGTGGAGAGTTCTTCCAATATCTTCAATATGCACCTCGGCATTGGATAAGGACGCTCGCAGGTGCATCCCCGATGTGTCTGTCTTCACTTGTAGCCTGTGAGAAAGACCTTGATCTCGTGACGGAGAACCATGTGAGTGAGAGACGCATCGGATTGCGCAACACACTCAGGGAGAACGTCACAACGCAGCCCTCCGGGCCACAAAAGGCACGGATATATTTTCTTAGGTTGAGTTACGGCCGCCAAGGGGATGCAGCCGTGAAATACAAGGCATTATCAAGCGCTTGTCAAATTGTGAATGAGAGACTATTGGAGTGTGTACAGCCTGCGCAAACAAACTTAGCAGAGCTCAATGCCTTTTCAAGCAAACATTTTTCAAATCATCATTAGTCTCGTCATGCAGCCTTACAATGTCTTAAACATCGAAACATCGAAACGGTAGTAGAACAACTAAAGCTACATTGATAACTCTAAATGAAGCACATGGGGGGACCTGTTTCTTTAACTGCTCAACACAGAATAGCCGAATGTGCGCACTTCCTATCAAATCGTTTGGAGAAAATATTTATATTTTATTCAGCATTGTTCACTTGTATTGTTCCTATTTAAAAAATAATATAAAATATTGCCAGGGAATTCTACGCATGTCTTGTCTGCTCAGTGAACTGGTGTCGCCCACAGCCACATGGCAGAGCCAGATCAGGACCTAATAATAAGGACGACTCAGAGTACGCTGTTCTGTTCTTCTGAAATAGACTACATTTTCTTCAGATCATGCTTCTTTAGACCTGTCTAAAATAAATAGTTCATTTATTGTGAAGGTGTAGGCTATATTACATGGATTTATTTGACTTTTTAAAATGGCTTGAAGGCTGTGTGTGGGAGCCAGGAGATGCTACATGTGTTTCTGTTAATTAACCTGTGACTCACCGTGAGACCGGCAGTTATTTGCATGACAATCACCGGCTGACAATTTTTGTGACCGCCACAACCCTAGGTACACACAGTCACTCACTCACTGTCACTCACTCACTGTCACTCACTCACTGTCACTCACTCACAGTCACTCACTCACAGTCACTCAGTCACTGTCACTCAGTCACTGTCACTCAGTCACTGTCACTCACTCACAGTCACTCAGTCACTGTCACTCACTCACAGTCACTCACTCACAGTCACTCACTCACAGTCACTCACTCACAGTCACTCAGTCACTGTCACTCAGTCGGTCAGTCACTCACTCAGTCACTCACTCAGTCACTCACTCACTCAGACACTCACTCAGACACTCACTCAGTCACTCACTCAGTCAGTCACTCACTCAGTCACTCACTCACTCAGTCACTCACTCAGACACTCACTCACTCAGTCACTCACTCAGTCACTCACTCACTCAGACACTCACTCAGACACTCACTCAGTCACTCACTCAGTCAGTCAGTCACTCACTCAGTCAGTCAGTCACTCAGTCAGTCAGTCACTCACTCACTGTCACTCACTCACTGTCACTCACTCACTGTCACTCAAACAGTCAGTCACTCAGTCAGTCACTCAGTCAGTCACTCACTCAGTCACTCACTCACTCAGTCACTCAGTCAGTCAGTCAGTCAGTCACTCACTCAGTCACTCAGTCGGTCAGTCACTCACTCACTCACTCACTCACTCACTCACTCACTCACTCACTCACTCACTCAGTCACTCACTCAGTCACTCAGTCACTCACTCAGTCAGTCACTCACTCAGTCAGTCAGTCAGTCAGTCAGTCAGTCAGTCAGTCAGTCAGTCACTCACTCATTCAGTCAGTCACTCACTCACTCACTGTCCTGCTACTCTCTTCTTGTCCCCCTCCCAGGCTCCTTGCTGCTGGACAGTCTGAAGGAACACATCTCCACCACGGCCCAGGACCACTGCAAGGCCATCTACCTCCACGTGCTGACAACCAACACCACGGCTATACACTTCTACCACAACAGGTAGGTAGAGACCTGCTATACACTTCTACCACAACAGGTAGGTAGAGACCTGCTATCCACTTCTACCACAACAGGTAGGTAGGGACCTGCTATACACTTCTACCACAACAGGTAGGTAGAGACCTGCTATACACTTCTACCACAACAGGTAGGTAGAGACCTGCTATACACTTCTACCACAACAGGTAGGTAGAGACCTGCTATACACTTCTACCACAACAGGTAGGTAGAGACCTGCTATACACTTCTACCACAACAGGTAGGTAGAGACCTGCTATACACTTCTACCACAACAGGTAGGTAGAGACCTGCTATACACTTCTACCACAACAGGTAGGTAGAGACCTGCTATACACTTCTACCACAACAGGTAGGTAGAGACCTGCTATACACTTCTACCACAACAGGTAGGTAGAGACCTGCTATACACTTCTACCACAACAGGTAGGTAGAGACCTGCTATACACTTCTACCACAACAGGTAGGTAGAGACCTGCTATACACTTCTACCACAACAGGTAGGTAGAGACCTGCTATACACTTCTACCACAACAGGTAGGTAGGTACCTGCTATACACTTCTACCACAACAGGTAGGTAGGGACCTGCTATACACTTCTACCACAACAGGTAGGTAGAGACCTGCTATACACTTCTACCACAACAGGTAGGTAGGGACCTGCTATACACTTCTACCACAACAGGTAAGTAGGTAGGGACCTGCTATACACTTCTACCACAACAGGTAGGTAGAGACCTGCTGTACACTTCTACCACAACAGGTAGGTAGAGACCTGCTATACACTTCTACCACAACAGGTAGGTAGAGACCTGCTATACACTTCTACCACAACAGGTAGGTAGGGACCTGCTATACACTTCTACCACAACAGGTAGGTAGAGACCTGCTATACACTTCTACCACAACAGGTAGGTAGAGACCTGCTATACACTTCTACCACAACAGGTAGGTAGAGACCTGCTATACACTTCTACCACAACAGGTAGGTAGAGACCTGCTATACACTTCTACCACAACAAGTAGGTAGAGACCTGCTATACACTTCTACCACAACAGGTAGGTAGGTAGAGACCTGCTATACACTTCTACCACAACAGGTAGGTAGGTAGAGACCTGCTATACACTTCTACCACAACAGGTAGGTAGGTAGAGACCTGCTATACACTTCTACCACAACAGGTAGGTAGGTAGAGACCTGCTATACACTTCTACCACAACAGGTAGGTAGAGACCTGCTATACACTTCTACCACAACAGGTAGGTAGAGACCTGCTATACACTTCTACCACAACAGGTAGGTAGAGACCTGCCATACACTTCTACCACAATAGGTAGGTAGAGACCTGCTATACACTTCTACCACAACAGGTAGGTAGGGACCTGCCATACACTTCTACCACAACAGGTAGGTAGAGACCTGCCATACACTTCTACCACAACAGGTAGGTAGAGACCTGCTATACACTTCTACCACAACAGGTAGGTAGGGACCTGCTATACACTTCTACCACAACAGGTAGGTAGGTAGAGACCTGCTTTACACTTCTACCACAACAGGTAGGTAGGGACCTGCTATACACTTCTACCACAACAGGTAGGTAGAGACCTGCTATACACTTCTACCACAACAGGTAGGTAGAGACCTGCTATACACTTCTACCACAACAGGTAGGTAGAGACCTGCTATACACTTCTACCACAACAGGTAGGTAGAGACCTGCTATACACTTCTACCACAACAGGTAGGTAGGGACCTGCTATACACTTCTACCACAACAGGTAGGTAGAGACCTGCTATACACTTCTACCACAACAGGTAGGTAGAGACCTGCTATACACTTCTACCACAACAGGTAGGTAGAGACCTGCTATACACTTCTACCACAACAGGTAGGTAGGTACCTGCTATACACTTCTACCACAACAGGTAGGTAGGGACCTGCTATACACTTCTACCACAACAGGTAGGTAGAGACCTGCTATACACTTCTACCACAACAGGTAGGTAGGGACCTGCTATACACTTCTACCACAACAGGTAAGTAGGTAGGGACCTGCTATACACTTCTACCACAACAGGTAGGTAGAGACCTGCTGTACACTTCTACCACAACAGGTAGGTAGAGACCTGCTATACACTTCTACCACAACAGGTAGGTAGAGACCTGCTATACACTTCTACCACAACAGGTAGGTAGGGACCTGCTATACACTTCTACCACAACAGGTAGGTAGAGACCTGCTATACACTTCTACCACAACAGGTAGGTAGAGACCTGCTATACACTTCTACCACAACAGGTAGGTAGAGACCTGCTATACACTTCTACCACAACAGGTAGGTAGAGACCTGCTATACACTTCTACCACAACAAGTAGGTAGAGACCTGCTATACACTTCTACCACAACAGGTAGGTAGGTAGAGACCTGCTATACACTTCTACCACAACAGGTAGGTAGGTAGAGACCTGCTATACACTTCTACCACAACAGGTAGGTAGGTAGAGACCTGCTATACACTTCTACCACAACAGGTAGGTAGGTAGAGACCTGCTATACACTTCTACCACAACAGGTAGGTAGAGACCTGCTATACACTTCTACCACAACAGGTAGGTAGAGACCTGCTATACACTTCTACCACAACAGGTAGGTAGAGACCTGCCATACACTTCTACCACAATAGGTAGGTAGAGACCTGCTATACACTTCTACCACAACAGGTAGGTAGGGACCTGCCATACACTTCTACCACAACAGGTAGGTAGAGACCTGCCATACACTTCTACCACAACAGGTAGGTAGAGACCTGCTATACACTTCTACCACAACAGGTAGGTAGGGACCTGCTATACACTTCTACCACAACAGGTAGGTAGGTAGAGACCTGCTTTACACTTCTACCACAACAGGTAGGTAGGGACCTGCTATACACTTCTACCACAACAGGTAGGTAGAGACCTGCTATACACTTCTACCACAACAGGTAGGTAGAGACCTGCTATACACTTCTACCACAACAGGTAGGTAGAGACCTGCTATACACTTCTACCACAACAGGTAGGTAGAGACCTGCTATACACTTCTACCACAACAGGTAGGTAGAGACCTGCTATACACTTCTACCACAACAGGTAGGTGGGGACCTGCTATACACTTCTACCACAACAGGTAGGTAGAGACCTGCTGTACACTTCTACCACAACAGGTAGGTAGAGACCTGCTATACACTTCTACCACAACAGGTAGGTAGAGACCTGCTATACACTTCTACCACAACAGGTAGGTAGGGACCTGCTATACACTTCTACCACAACAGGTAGGTAGAGACCTGCTTTACACTTCTACCACAACAGGTAGGTGGGGACCTGCTATACACTTCTACCACAACAGGTAGGTAGGGACCTGCTATACACTTCTACCACAACAGGTAGGTAGGGACCTGCTATACACTTCTACCACAACAGGTAGGTAGGGACCTGCTATACACTTCTACCACAACAGGTAGGTAGAGACCTGCTATACACTTCTACCACAACAGGTAGGTAGGGACCTGCTATACACTTCTACCACAACAGGTAGGTAGGGACCTGCTATACACTTCTACCACAACAGGTAGGTAGAGACCTGCTATACACTTCTACCACAACAGGTAGGTGGAGACCTGCTATACACTTCTACCACAACAGGTAGGTAGGGACCTGCTATACACTTCTACCACAACAGGTAGGTAGAGACCTGCTATACACTTCTACCACAACAGGTAGGTAAAGACCTGCTATACACTTCTACCACAACAGGTAGGTAGAGACCTGCTATACACTTCTACCACAACAGGTAGGTAGAGACCTGCTATACACTTCTACCACAACAGGTAGGTAGGGACCTGCTATACACTTCTACCACAACAGGTAGGTAGGGACCTGCTATACACTTCTACCACAACAGGTAGGTAGAGACCTGCTATACACTTCTACCACAACAGGTAGGTAGGGACCTGCTATACACTTCTACCACAACAGGTAGGTAGGTAGAGACCTGCTATACACTTCTACCACAACAGGTAGGTAGAGACCTGCTATACACTTCTACCACAACAGGTAGGTAGAGACCTGCTATACACTTCTACCACAACAGGTAGGTAGGTAGAGACCTGCTATATACTTCTACCACAACAGGTAGGTAGGTAGAGACCTGCTATACACTTCTACCACAACAGGTAGGTAGGTAGAGACCTGCTATACACTTCTACCACAACAGGTAGGTAGAGACCTGCTATACACTTCTACCACAACAGGTAGGTAGGTAGAGACCTGCTATACACTTCTACCACGACAGGTAGGTAGGTAGGGACCTGCTATACACTTCTACCACAACAGGTAGGTAGGTAGGTACCTGCTATACACTTCTACCACAACAGGTAGGTAGAGACCTGCTATACACTTCTACCACAACAGGTAGGTAGAGACCTGCTATACACTTCTACCACAACAGGTAGGTAGGTAGAGACCTGCTATACACTTCTACCACAACAGGTAGGTAGGTAGGGACCTGCTATACACTTCTACCACAACAGGTAGGTAGGGACCTGCTATACACTTCTACCACAACAGGTAGGTAGGGACCTGCTATACACTTCTACCACAACAGGTAGGTAGGTAGAGACCTGCTATACACTTCTACCACAACAGGTAGGTAGAGACCTGCTATACACTTCTACCACAACAGGTAGGTAGGGACCTGCTATACACTTCTACCACAACAGGTAGGTAAAGACCTGCTATACACTTCTACCACAACAGGTAGGTAGAGACCTGCTATACACTTCTACCACAACAGGTAGGTAGGGACCTGCTATACACTTCTACCACAACAGGTAGGTAGGTAGAGACCTGCTATACACTTCTACCACAACAGGTAGGTAGGTAGAGACCTGCTATACACTTCTACCACAACAGGTAGGTAGAGACCTGCTATACACTTCTACCACAACAGGTAGGTAGAGACCTGCTATACACTTCTACCACAACAGGTAGGTAGAGACCTGCTATACACTTCTACCACAACAGGTAGGTAGGTAGAGACCTGCTATACACTTCTACCACAACAGGTAGGTAGGTAGAGACCTGCTATACACTTCTACCACAACAGGTAGGTAGGTAGAGACCTGCTATACACTTCTACCACAACAGGTAGGTAGGGACCTGCTATACACTTCTACCACAACAGGTAGGTAGAGACCTGCCATACACTTCTACCACAACAGGTAGGTAGGGACCTGCTATACACTTCTACCACAACAGGTAGGTAGAGACCTGCCATACACTTCTACCACAACAGGTAGGTAGGTAGAGACCTGCTATACACTTCTACCACAACAGGTAGGTAGAGACCTGCTATACACTTCTACCACAACAGGTAGGTAGAGACCTGCTATACACTTCTACCACAACAGGTAGGTAGAGACCTGCTATACACTTCTACCACAACAGGTAGGTAGAGACCTGCTATACACTTCTACCACAACAGGTAGGTAGTGACCTGCTGTACACTTCTACCACAACAGGTAGGTAGAGACCTGCTATACACTTCTACCACAACAGGTAGGTAGGGACCTGCTATACACTTCTACCACAACAGGTAGGTAGAGACCTGCTGTACACTTCTACCACAACAGGTAGGTAGGGACCTGCTATACACTTCTACCACAACAGGTAGGTAGAGACCTGCTGTACACTTCTACCACAACAGGTAGGTAGAGACCTGCCATACACTTCTACCACAACAGGTAGGTAGGTACAGTTGAAGTGGGAAGTTTACATACACTTAGGTTGGAGTCATTAAAACTAGTTTTTAAACTACTCCACAAATGTCTTGTTAACTAACTATAGTTTAGGCAAGTCGGTTAGGACATCTACTTTGTACATGACACAAGTCATTTTTTCCAACAAGAGATTACAGGCAGATTATTTCACTTATAATTCACTCTATTACAATTTCAGTGGGTCAGAAGTTCACATACAGTTGAAGTCGGGAAGTTTTCGTACACCTTAGCCAAATACATTTAAACCCCGTTGTTCACAATTCCTGACATTTTAATCGTAGTAAAAATTCCCTGTCTTATGTCAGTTAGGATCACCACTTTATTTTAAGAATGTGAAATGTCAGAATAATAGTAGAGAGAATTTTTTTTTAGCTTTTATTTCTTTCATCACATTCCCAGTGGATCAGAAGTTTACACACAGTCAATTAGTATTTGGTAGCATAGCCTTTAAATTGTTTAACTTGGGTCAAATGTTTCGGGTAGCCTTCCACAAGCTTCCCACAATAAGTTGGGTGAATTTTGGCCCATTCCTCCTGACAGGGCTGGTGTAACTGAGTCAGGTTTGTAGGCCTCCTTGCTCGCACACGCTTTTTCAGTTCTGCCCACAAATGTTCTATAGGTTGAGGTCAGGGCTTTGTGATGACCACTCCAATACCTTGACTTTGTTGTCCTTAAGCCATTTTTCCACAACTTTGGAAGTATGCTTGGGGTCATTGTCCATTTGAAGACCCTAGATATAGCTACTGGGTGAATATGTGTTTTTAGATATAGCTACTTGGTGAATGTGTATTTTTAGATATAAATACTGGTTGTATATGTGTTTGTAGATATAGCTACTGGGTGTATATGTGTTTTTTTTAGATATACAGTGGGGCAAAACAGTATTTAGTCAGCCACCAATTGTGCAAGTTCTCCCACTTAAAAAGATGAGAGGCCTGTAATTGTCATCATAGGTACACTTCAACTATGACAGACAAAATTATAATTTTTCTCCAGAAAATCACATTGTAGGATTTTTTATGAATTTATTTGCAAATTAGGGTGGAAAATAAGTATTTGGTCACCTACAAACAAGCAAGATTTCTGGCTCTCACAGACCTGTAACTTCTTCTTTAAGAGGCTCCTCTGTCCTCCACTCGTTACCTGTATTAATGGCACCTGTTTGAACTTATTATCAGTATAAAAGACACCTGTCCACAACCTCAAACAGTCACACTCCAAACTCCACCATGGCCAAGACCAAAGAGTTGTCAAAGGACACCAGAAACAAATTGTAGACTGAATCTGCAATAGGTAAGCAGCTTGGTTTGAAGAAATCAACTGTGGGAGCAATTATTAGGAAATGGAAGATATACAAGACCACTGATAATCTCCCTCGATCTGGGGCTTCATGCAATATCTCACCCCGTGGGGTCAAAATGATCACAAGAACGGTGAGCAAAAATCCCAGAACCACATGGGGGGACCTAGTGAATGACCTGCAGAGAGCTGGGACCAAAGTAACAAAGCTTACCATCAGTAACACACTACGCCGCCAGGGACTCAAACACTGCAGTGCCAGACGTGTCCCCCTGCTTAAGCCAGTACATGTGCAGGCCCGTCGGAAGTTTGCTAGAGAGCATTTGGATGATCCAGAAGAAGATTGGGAGAATGTCATATGGTCAGATGAAACCAAAATATAACTTTTTGGTAAAAACTCAACTCGTCATGTTTGGAGGACAAAGAATGCTGAGTTGCATCCAAAGAACACCAAGCATGGGGGTGGAAACATCATGCTTTGGGGCTGTTTTTCTGCAAAGGGACCAGGACGACTGATCCGTGTAAAGGAAAGAATGAATGGGGCCATGTTTCGTGAGATTTTGAGTGAAAACCTCCTTCCATCAGCAAGGGCATTGAAGATGAAACGTGGCTGGGTCTTTCAGCATGACAATGATCCCAAACACACCGCCCGGGCAACAAAGGAGTGGCTTTGTAAGAAGCATTTCAAGGTCCTGGAGTGGCCTAGCCAGTCTCCAGATCTCAACCCCATAGAAAATCTTTGGAGGGAGTTGAAATTCCGTGTTGCCCAGCAACAGCCCCCAAACATCACTGCTCTAGAGGAGATCTGCATGGAGGATTGGGCCAAAATACCAGCAACAGTGTGTGAAAACCTTGTGAAGACTTACAGAAAACATTTGACCTCTGCCATTGCCAACAAAGCGTATATAACAAAGTATTGAGAAACTTTTGTTATTGACCAAATACTTATTTTCCAACATAATTTGCAAATAAATAAATAAAAAATCCTACAATGTGATTTTCAGGATTTTTGTTTCTCATTTTGTCCGTCATAGTTGAAGTGTACCTATGATGAAAATTACAGGCCTCTCTCATCTTTTTTAAGTGGGAGAACTTGCACAATTGGTGGCTGACTAAATACTTTTTTGCCCCCACTGTAGCTACTGGTTGTATGTGTTTTAAAATGATGATATAAAAGACATGAATCCCAACAGAGACTTCACGCAGCATCACTACCTGCCTTACTACTACTCCATACGAGGTGTGCTGAAAGATGGGTTCACATATGTACTGTACATCAACGGAGGGCATCCGCCCTGGACGCTCTTATATCCTTTACTACTGGGGGGGGGACGAGTGTGCATCCGCCCTGGACGCTCTTATATCCTTTACTACTGGGGGGGGGACGAGTGTGCATCCGCCCTGGACGCTCTTATATCCTTTACTACTGGGGGGACGAGTGTGCATCCGCCCTGGACGCTCTTATATCCTTTACTACTGGGGGACGAGTGTGCATCCGCCCTGGACGCTCTTATATCCTTTACTACTGGGGGACGAGTGTGCATCCGCCCTGGACGCTCTTATATCCTTTACTACTGGGGGGACGAGTGTGCATCCGCCCTGGACGCTCTTATATCCTTTACTACTGGGGGGAGTGTGCATCCGCCCTGGACGCTCTTATATCCTTTACTACTGGGGGGACGAGTGTGCATCCGCCCTGGACGCTCTTATATCCTTTACTACTGGGGGGACGAGTGTGCATCCGCCCTGGACGCTCTTATATCCTTTACTACTGGGGGACGAGTGTGCATCCGCCCTGGACGCTCTTATATCCTTTACTACTGGGGGGACGAGTGTGCATCCGCCCTGGACGCTCTTATATCCTTTACTACTGGGGGGGACGAGTGTGCATCCGCCCTGGACGCTCTTATATCCTTTACTACTGGGGGGACGAGTGTGCATCCGCCCTGGACGCTCTTATATCCTTTACTACTGGGGGACGAGTGTGCATCCGCCCTGGACGCTCTTATATCCTTTACTACTGGGGGGACGAGTGTGCATCCGCCCTGGACGCTCTTATATCCTTTACTACTGGGGGGGACAAGTGTGCATCCGCCCTGGACGCTCTTATATCCTTTACTACTGGGGGGACAAGTGTGCATCCGCCCTGGACGGTCTTATATCCTTTACTACTGGGGGGACGAGTGTGCATCCGCCCTGGACGCTCTTATATCCTTTACTACTGGGGGGACGAGTGTGCATCCGCCCTGGACGCTCTTATATCCTTTACTACTGGGGGGACGAGTGTGCATCCGCCCTGGACGCTCTTATATCCTTTACTACTGGGGGGACGAGTGTGCATCCGCCCTGGACGCTCTTATATCCTTTACTACTGGGGGGGACGAGTGTGCATCCGCCCTGGACGCTCTTATATCCTTTACTACTGGGGGGCGAGTGTGCATCCGCCCTGGACGCTCTTATATCCCTTACTACTGGGGGGCGAGTGTGCATCCGCCCTGGACGCTCTTATATCCTTTACTACTGGGGGGGAGTGTGCATCCGCCCTGGACGCTCTTATATCCTTTACTACTGGGGGGCTAGTGTGCATCCGCCCTGGACGCTCTTATATCCTTTACTACTGGGGGGGGGGCTAGTGTGCATCCGCCCGGACGCTCTTATATCCTTTACTACTGGGGGGCTAGTGTGCATCCGCCCCGGACGCTCTTATATCCTTTACTACTGGGGGGACGAGTGTGCATCCGCCCTGGACGCTCTTATATCCTTTACTACTGGGGGCGAGTGTGCATCCGCCCTGGACGCTCTTATATCCTTTACTACTGGGGGGGGGGACGAGTGTGCATCCGCCCTGGACGCTCTTATATCCTTTACTACTGGGGGGACGAGTGTGAATCCGCCCTGGACGCTCATATATCCTTTACTACTGGGGGGGACGAGTGTGCATCCGCCCTGGACGCTCTTATATCCTTTACTACTGGGGGGACGAGTGTGCATCCACCCTGGACGCTCTTATATCCTTTACTACTGGGGGGCTAGTGTGCATCCGCCCTGGACGCTCTTATATCCTTTACTACTGGGGGGGGGGCTAGTGTGCATCCGCCCTGGACGCTCTTATATCCTTTACTACTGGGGGGACGAGTGTGCATCCGCCCTGGACGCTCTTATATCCTTTACTACTGGGGGGGGGACAAGTGTGCATCCGCCCTGGACGCTCTTATATCCTTTACTACTGGGGGGGGGACGAGTGTGCATCCGCCCTGGACGCTCTTATATCCTTTACTACTGGGGGGGACGGACGAGTGTGCATCCGCCCTGGACGCTCTTGTAACCCGTTATATCAATACATTACATATCATAAAATCAACATTTATTTGTCACGTGCGCCGAATACAACCGGTGTAGACCTTACTGTGAAATGCTTACTACAGGCCCTAACCAACCAGTGTTGACCTTACTGTGAAATGCTGACTGACAGGCCCTAACCAACCAGTGTTGACCTTACTGTGAAATGCTGACTGACAGGCCCTAACCAACCAGTGTTGACCTTACTGTGAAATGCTGACTGACAGGCCCTAACCAACCAGTGTTGACCTTACTGTGAAATGCTGACTGACAGGCCCTAACCAACCGGTGTTGACCTCACTGTGAAATGCTGACTGACTGGCACTAACCAACCAGTGTTGACCTCACTGTGAAATGCTGACTGACAGGCCCTAACCAACCAGTGTTGACCTTACTGTGAAATGCTTTACTGACAAGCCCTAACCAACCGGTGTTGACCTTACTGTGAAATGCTGACTGACTGGCCCTAACCAACCGGTGTTGACCTTACTGTGAAATGCTTACTGACTGGCCCTAACCAACCAGTGTTGACCTCACTGTGAAATGCTGACTGACAGGCCCTAACCAACCGGTGTTGACCTTACTGTGAAATGCTGACTGACAGGCCCTAACCAACCGGTGTTGACCTTACTGTGAAATGCTTACTGACTGGCCCTAACCAACCAGTGTTGACCTTACTGTGAAATGCTGACTGACAGGCCCTAACCAACCAGTGTTGACCTTACTGTGAAATGCTTTACTGACAAGCCCTAACCAACCAGTGTTGACCTTACTGTGAAATGCTGACTGACAGGCCCTAACCAACCGGTGTTGACCTTACTGTGAAATGCTTACTGACTGGCCCTAACCAACCAGTGTTGACCTCACTGTGAAATGCTGACTGACAGGCCCTAACCAACCAGTGTTGACCTTACTGTGATATGTTTACTGACTGGCCCTAACCAACCGGTGTTGACCTTACTGTGAAATGCTGACTGACAGGCCCTAACCAACCGGTGTAGACCTTACTGTGATATGTTTACTGACTGGCCCTAACCAACCGGTGTTGACCTTACTGTGAAATGCTTACTACAGGCCCTAACCAACCAGAGTTGACCTTACTGTGAAATGTTGACTGACAGGCCCTAACCAACCGGTGTTGACCTTACTGTGAAATGCTTACTGACTGGCCCTAACCAACCAGTGTTGACCTTACTGTGAAATGCTGACTGACAGGCCCTAACCAACCAGTGTTGACCTTACTGTGAAATGCTGACTGACAGGCCCTAACCAACCGGTGTTGACCTCACTGTGAAATGTTGACTGACAGGCCCTAACCAACCGGTGTTGACCTTACTGTGAAATGCTTACTGACTGGCCCTAACCAACCAGTGTTGACCTCACTGTGAAATGCTTACTACAGGCCCTAATCAACCAGTGTTGACCTTACTGTGAAATGCTTACTACAGGCCCTAACCAACCAGTGTTGACCTTACTGTGAAATGTTGACTGACAGGCCCTAACCAACCGGTGTTGACCTCACTGTGAAATGCTGACTGACAGGCCCTAACCAGTGTTGACCTTACTGTGAAATGCTTTACTGACAAGCCCTAACCAACCGGTGTTGACCTTACTGTGAAATGCTGACTGACTGGCCCTAACCAACCGGTGTTGACCTTACTGTGAAATGCTTACTGACTGGCCCTAACCAACCAGTGTTGACCTCACTGTGAAATGCTTACTACAGGCCCTAACCAACCAGTGTTGACCTCACTGTGAAATGCTTACTACAGGCCCTAACCAACCAGTGTTGACCTTACTGTGAAATGCTTACTGACTGGCCCTAACCAACCGGTGTTGACCTCACTGTGAAATGTTGACTGACAGGCCCTAACCAACCAGTGTTGACCTTACTGTGAAATGCTGACTGACAGGCCCTAACCAACCGGTGTTGACCTCACTGTGAAATGTTTACTGGTGTTGACATTCAGTTGTCTTAGTCTGGTCTAGTAGTTGGGTAGTATCCTGGTCAAATCAAATGTATTTATATAGCCCTTCGTACATCAGCTGATATCTCAAAGTGCTGTACAGAAACCCAGCCTAAAACCCCAAACAGCAAGCAATGCAGGTGTAGAAGCACGGTGGCTAGGAAATACTCCCTAGAAAGGCCAGAACCTAGGAAGAAACCTAAAGAGGAACCAGGCTATGTGGGGTGGCCAGTCCTCTTCTGGCTGTGCCGGGTATAGACTTTAACATAACAAGGCCAAGATGTTGAAACATTCCTAGATAACCAGCAGGGTTTAATAATAATAATAATAATAATAATAATAATAATAATAATAATAGTCAATACAGTAGCCAATACAGATTGAAGTAGAATATTGAGCATTTCCTGAATGATTTCATGCTGTTCGTATTGAACAGCTTCAACAGCTCTGATATTCACTCATTGGACTGGTTATATTTAGGACCATGATTTACGTCTTCGGTTTGTTTTAATGTGAAAACAAATTCCTGAACGTTTTCAGAATTCAGGGGACATTTAGACTAGTCCCTCTTAGTTCGTTTAGAGGTTGAGGGGACATTTAGACTAGTCCCTCTTAGTTCGTTTAGAGGTTGAGGGGGGCATTTAGTTTAGTCCCTCTTAGTTCGTTTAGAGGTTGAGGGGGACATTTAGTTTAGTCCCTCTTAGTTCGTTTAGAGGTTGAGGGGGGCATTTAGTTTAGCAGGACTAGTCCCTCTTAGTTCGTTTAGAGTTTGAGGGGGGCATTTAGTTTAGCAGGACTAGTCCCTCTTAGTTCGTTTAGAGGTTGAGGGGGACATTTAGTTTAGCAGGACTAGTCCCTCTTAGTTCGTTTAGAGTTTGAGGGGGGCATTTAGTTTAGCAGGACTAGTCCCTCTTAGTTCGTTTAGAGTTTGAGGGGGGGCATTTAGACTAGTCCCTCTTAGTTCGTTTAGAGTTTGAGGGGGGCATTTAGTATAGCAGGACTAGTCCCTCTT
>NW_027002800.1:5000-57500 GCF_036934945.1 Oncorhynchus masou masou | reverse complement strand
CAAACCAAGCCACCCAGTCCAGCCCACCAAACCAAGCCTCCCAGCAAGCTACACACCAAGCGCCTCGTCTCTCCCTCGCTGTCCTATCCTGTCCTACATAGAGACAATGTATTATAGCTGTACATTACATATATCCTCTAATATATAAATACATATATACTGTATATATATATAGTAGCTGCCCTGCCCTCCACTCTACTGTCTGAGCCAGTGGTGTAGTGGACACATGTCGACTTTATCAGGGGAAAATGAATTGAAATATAGGGACTGAATGTTACCTTTTTCACTGGAATGGTGTGGACTGGGTTACGATTCAGTAGGATTGGGGTCAACTGGACTGGGTTACGATTCAGTAGGATTGGGGTCAACTGGACTGGGTTACGATTCAGTAGGATTGGGATCAACTCTGGTTTCAACTGGACCGAGGTTACGATTCAGTAGGATTGAGATCAACTCTGGTTTCAACTGGACTGGGTTACGATTCAGTAGGATTGGGTTCAACTCTGGTTTCAACTGGACTGGGTTACGATTCAGTAGGATTGGGTTCAACTCTGGTTTCAACTGGACTGGGTTACAATTCAGTAGGATTGGGGTCAACTCTGGTTTCAACTGGACTGGGTTACGATTCAGTAGGATTGGGATCAACTCTGGTTTCAACTGGACCGGGGTGAGATTCAGTAAGATTGGGGTCAACTCTGGTTTCAACTGGACCAGGGTGAGATTCCGTAGGATTCGTTTCAACTGGACTGGGTTACGATTCAGTAGGATTGGGATCAACTGGACTGGGTTACGATTCAGTAGGATTGGGATCAACTCTGGGTTCAACTGGACTGGGTTACGATTCAGTAGGATTGGGATCAACTCTGGTTTCAACTGGACCGGGGTAAGATTCAGTAGGCTTGGGTTCAACTCAGGTTTCAACTGGACCGGGGTGAGATTCATTAGGATTGGGGTCAACTCTGTTTTCAACTGGAGCTGGGTGAGATTCAGTAGGATTGAGATCAACTCTGGTTTCAACTGGACTGGGGTGAGATTCAGTAGGATTGAGATCAACTCTGGTTTCAACTGGACCGGGGTGAGATTCAGTAGGCTTGGGATCAACTCTGGTTTCAACTGGACCGGGGTGAGATTCAGTAGGCTTGGGATCAACTCTGTTTTCAGTTCAGACCATTTGAAATGCTACTTGTCAATAGTCAGAATCCACATAGAAAAATTAATTTGTTATTTCAATACAATCATTGAAATCCATAATCCTGAGTTTGAGGTCAGCACTCACATTTTCACACACACCTTCCATTGACATCAACGTGTGGTCTACACAGAAGTCTAGTTTTACGTGCACAGAGATCTCAAGGACGAGGATTCCTCCCAGACTGACGGTGGGTCCGATTCAGACTTGAGATAAGTAGACTCACAGTAAATCATTTGTTGTTGTTTTACTGAAGTCCACGTTTAGTACAACTCAAGCCTGAATTGTGCCCCTTCCTGACCTCTAATTTTGACCTGAAGCCCTGCCGTCTGTCTGTCTGTCCCCTTCAGGGCTGTCTGTCTGTCTGTCCCCTTCAGGGCTGTCTGTCATTCTGCTGCTCACGTAGACAACCACACAGTCTGGTTTTAATCCAGATGTTTAACATAGCTGACATTAGATTTGTATGTCTGCCTGTTTGTATTAAGAGATTAAAAAATATAACATGGTAGAAGTTGCTCTCTCTGTGAGATTCCCCCAATACCCCAACTATATATGTGGGTGTAGTGTGTGTCTAGTCAAATGTAGTGCACTATATAGGGAATAGGGTGCTATTTGGGACTCAGCCGAGGTGTAGTTAAGACCGTTTCTAGATAATGTTTTAAAGAGGAGCACTGTGTGTTCAGGGTTACAGAATTCCTCTATCTTTCCCAACACTCCCAAAGTTTTCCAGAAATCCTGGTTGGACGATTCCTGGAATGACGACCGGATAAGAAACTAGTCCAACTAGGATTTGCTAAACACCATGGAACTTTGAGAAGGTTAACAGAGTTTTTTTTGCTAAACACCATGGAACTTTGAGGAAGGTTTACAGAGTTTTTGCAACGCTACTAGGTGTCTAGATAACATCTTTAAACAGGAGGGTGTATTGAGGTAATACTGAATGTAGTGTTGATGGCACCGGTTAACTGACCAATCTGATTTAGGAAGAGTCAACTCACTCTGGACACAGATCCAGTTAACTGACCAATCTGATTTAGGAAGAGTCAACTCACTCTGGACACAGATCCAGTTAACTGACCAATCTGATTTAGGAAGAGTCAACTCACTCTGGACACAGATCCAGTTAACGGACCAATCTGATTTAGGAAGAAACAACTCACTCTGGACACAGATCCAGTTAACGGACCAATCTGATTTTAGGAAGAAACAACTCACTCTGGACACAGATCCAGTTAACGGACCAATCTGATTTAGGAAGAGTCAACTCACTCTGGACACAGATCCAGTTAACGGACCAATCTGATTTAGGAAGAGTCAACTCACTCTGGACACAGATCCAGTTAACTGACCAATCTGATTTAGGAAGAGTCAACTCACTCTGGACACAGATCCAGTTAACTGACCAATCTGATTTAGGAAGAGTCAACTCACTCTGGACACAGATCCAGTTAACTGACCAATCTGATTTAGGAAGAGTCAACTCACTCTGGACACAGATCCAGTTAACTGACCAATCTGATTTAGGAAGAGTCAACTCACTCTGGACACAGATCCAGTTAACTGACCAATCTGATTTAGGAAGAGTCAACTCACTCTGGACACAGATCCAGTTAACTGACCAATCTGATTTAGGAAGAGTCAACTCACTCTGGACACAGATCAGTTAACTGACCAATCTGATTTAGGAAGAGTCAACTCACTCTGGACACAGATCCAGTTAACTGACCAATCTGATTTAGGAAGAGTCAACTCACTCTGGACACAGATCCAGTTAACTGACCAATCTGATTTAGGAAGAGTCAACTCACTCTGGACACAGATCCAGTTAACTGACCAATCTGATTTAGGAAGAGTCAACTCACTCTGGACACAGATCCAGTTAACTGACCAATCTGATTTAGGAAGAGTCAACTCACTCTGGACACAGATCCAGTTAACTGACCAATCTGATTTAGGAAGAGTCAACTCACTCTGGACACAGATCCAGTTAACGGACCAATCTGATTTAGGAAGAGTCAACTCACTCTGGACACAGATCCAGTTAACTGACCAATCTGATTTAGGAAGAGTCAACTCACTCTGGACACAGATCCAGTTAACTGACCAATCTGATTTAGGAAGAGTCAACTCACTCTGGACACAGATCCAGTTAACGGACCAATCTGATTTAGGAAGAAACAACTCACTCTGGACACAGATCCAGTTAACGGACCAATCTGATTTAGGAAGAGTCAACTCACTCTGGACACAGATCCAGTTAACTGACCAATCTGATTTAGGAAGAGTCAACTCACTCTGGACACAGATCCTAAATTGAGATGTATTCTCATCAAAAGCAGCCTAGAGAGCCACATTTTTATAGTGCAAAAGCAATGTGCAAAAATGTACGGTTAAACTTGTGAAATTCTGGAAGTTGGATTTAATTTAACACTTTTCTTCAACAATGAGTGTTTATAAAGAGATGTATGTTAGGCATCGCTCTGTTTACTGAACTCTAGTGAGGCAATCGCCTCTTTCATAATGCGGATTGTTGAAGAAAAGTTTTCAAATTAAATCTTACTGCGAGATTATAATGAGGTTTACTGTCATTTTTTTTCTCCAATTTTGCTCAATGTTTTTTTTTTTTTGCGCTATGAAAATAGGAACCGTTAATCAGGGTCTGGGATCCTTCCCCTGTTGATGTTGATGAAATGGAAACAGAGTGGAACCTTCCCCTGTTGATGTTGATGAAATGGAAACAGAGTGGGTCTCGTGCAAACTGTCTGAACCCCAAATGCCACCCAGTTCCCGAATTAGTCCACTACTTTTGACCACAAACCAATGTAGAGCTCTGGTCAACAAGTAATGTGCTTAAACAGGGAATAGGGTGCCGTTTGGGACTGAGACACTATTGTTCAACTGAAAATATAATTTGATCAGGAGGTGTTTTTTTAAACGTTTTTATTTTTTATTGTGCTCGACAGCCTTCATCCAAAACGGGGACGTGCACGCAGGTCACGTTAGTGTCTTAAGAGTCAGTGTGCGTTTGTCCCAAATGGCACCCTATTCCCTACGTAGTGCACTACAACAGGAACCACAGAGGGTTAGCCAATCAGGGCTCTGGTTGAAAGTAGTGCACTACTACAGTAACCACAGAGGGTTAGCCAATCAGGGCTCTGGTTGAAAGTAGTGCACTACAACAGGAACCACAGAGGGTTAGCCAATCAGGGCTCTGGTTGAAAGTAGTGCACTACAACAGGAACCACAGAGGGTTAGCCAATCAGGGCTCTGGTTGAAAGTAGTGCACTACAACAGGAACCACAGAGGGTTAGCCAATCAGGGCTCTGGTTGAAAGTAGTGCACTACAACAGTAACCAGAGAGGGTTAGCCAATCAGGGCTCTGGTTGAAAGTAGTGCACTACTACAGTAACCAGAGAGGGTTAGCCAATCAGGGCTCTGGTTGAAAGTAGTGCACTACAACAGGAACCACAGAGGGTTAGCCAATCAGGGCTCTGGTTGAAAGTAGTGCACTACAACAGTAACCACAGAGGGTTAGCCAATCAGGGCTCTGGTTGAAAGTAGTGCACTACAACAGTAACCACAGAGGGTTAGCCAATCAGGGCTCTGGTTGAAAGTAGTGCACTACAACAGTAACCACAGAGGGTTAGCCAATCAGGGCTCTGGTTGAAAGTAGTGCACTACAACAGTAACCACAGAGGGTTAGCCAATCAGGGCTCTGGTTGAAAGTAGTGCACTACAACAGTAACCACAGAGGGTTAGCCAATCAGGGCTCTGGTTGAAAGTAGTGCACTACAACAGGAACCACAGAGGGTTAGCCAATCAGGGCTCTGGTTGAAAGTAGTGCACTACAACAGGAACCACAGAGGGTTAGCCAATCAGGGCTCTGGTTGAAAGTAGTGCACTACAACAGTAACCACAGAGGGTTAGCCAATCAGGGCTCTGGTTGAAAGTAGTGCACTACAACAGTAACCACAGAGGGTTAGCCAATCAGGGCTCTGGTTGAAAGTAGTGCACGACTACAGTAACCACAGAGGGTTAGCCAATCAGGGCTCTGGTTGAAAGTAGTGCACTACTACAGTAACCACAGAGGGTTAGCCAATCAGGGCTCTGGTTGAAAGTAGTGCACGACTACAGTAACCACAGAGGGTTAGCCAATCAGGGCTCTGGTTGAAAGTAGTGCACTACAACAGTAACCACAGAGGGTTAGCCAATCAGGGCTCTGGTTGAAAGTAGTGCACTACTACAGTACCCACAGAGGGTTAGCCAATCAGGGCTCTGGTTGAAAGTAGTGCACTACATAGGGAATAGGGCTCCATTTGGGGAGGGGTTCATCTGGTAGTAGGGAGTGTAAATACAAAATATATAATGTCCTTTTTTTCCCCACGGCAGAAGAATGGATGGTTTTTTTAAAACTAGTGTCTGTGATTGCATCTTGAGCTGCTTTTCTATTTAATATATATTTAAAATGTTGTGCTTATGTGTTTCTGTTGATTTGTTGTCTTCTATGTGGACAGGGACGGGAAAGAGACCTTTTTATTTGGTTTGTTAAATACGTCTTTTCACTACGTTGTCTTGCCTTCAGTTTTTTCAATAAGTTTTTTTTTTTTTTTTTCAATAAGGGACAACCTTGTATCGTTATAGCGGATTTGACTAGAACTTCAAATAGATCCCTTTCTCTCCGTTGTGAATGAGAAACCACTTCTTCAAGTTCACCTGCAGCCTTGATTCCACTACTCCTTTTATACAGAGCAACATATAACAGTTCAGATGGGGACGACTAGACATGATGACGCAGAAAACACATGACATGTATCCAGTAGCAAATTAATGTTTTTATTCTGTGTTAAATAAATAAATCACTTTTCTATCATGTTAGAGGTTACCAGGGTTGGGGGTCAAAATCACTTTTCTATCATATTAGAGGTTACCAGGGTTGGGGGGGTCAAAATTACTTTTCTATCATATTAGAGGTTACCAGGGTTGGGGGGTCAAAATCACTTTTCTATCATGTTAGGGTTACCAGGGTTGGGGGTCAAAATCACTTTTCTATCATATTAGAGGTTACCAGGGTTGGGGGTCAAAATCACTTTTCTATCATGTTAGAGGTTACCAGGGTTGGGGGGGGTCAAAATCACTTTTTATCATGTTAGAGGTTACCAGGGTTGGGGGTCAAATATTGAGGTTAATGTCAAAATCACTTTTCTATCATGTTAGAGGTTACCAGGGTTGGGGGTCAAAATCACTTTTCTATCATGTTAGAGGTTACCAGGGTTGGGGGTCAAAATCACTTTTCTATCATATAGAACATTTGGTTACCAGGGTTGGGGGTCAAAATCACTTTTCTATCATGTTAGAGGTTACCAGGGTTGGGGGATGTTGAAAATCACTTTTCTATCATGTTAGAGGTTCGGCTCTCATTTTTAAATTGTGTATACTGAGAATGTGTCACTGACAAACAACCCTTTCCCCATTTCAATCAACTGTTAGTGGCGGTTACCAGTTTAATTGAAGTAGTGCAGTCTAAAATCGCTCTTTCTATCATGTTACCTTAGCCAAAAAAAAAAAAACGCTTTACACAACGGAAAACGAGCGTTTTCTGCTTACCGGGTCCCTCCTCGTCCCAACCAATTCAAAATCACTTTTGATTCATAATGAGGTTACCAGGGTCTGTTTGGTTCTGTCAAAATCATTCTTTTCTATTCATATTGAGGTTACCAGGTTCTGGGGTGTCAAATTCATTCTGTTTGATTCTAATGAATCACCTGTTCTGTGGTGGGTTCATTCTGTTTGATTCTATCATGAATCACCTGTTCTGTGGTGTATTCATTCTGTTTGATTCTAATGAAATGTTCTGTGACATTCATTCCAACTGTCTTCAATGCATTCAATAATGAATCACCTGTTCTGTGGTTTTCATTCTGTTTGATTGAAATGAATCACCTGTTCTGTGGCTATTCATTCTGTTTGATTACTAATGAATCACCTGTTCGCTGGTGTATTCATTCTGTTTGATTCTATTCAATCCCCAACTGTTCTGTGGTGTATTCATTCTGTTTGTTTAATGGAATACCTGTTCTGTCTAATTCATTCTGTTTGCATCTAATCACACACCTGTTCTGTGTTCATTCATTCTGTTTGCACATTAGCCTAAAAAAATCACCTGTTCTGTGGTGTATTCATTCTGTTTGATTCCTAATGAATCACCTGTTCTGGTGTATTCATTCTGTTTGATTCCTAATGAATCACCTGTTCTGTGGTGTATTCATTCTGTTTGATTCCTAATGAATCACCTGTTCTGTGGTGTATTCATTCTGTTTGATTCTAATGAATCACCTGTTCTGTGGTGTATTCATTCTGTTTGATTCCTAATGAATCACCTGTTCTGTGGTGTATTCATTCTGTTTGATTCCTAATGAATCACCTGTTCTGTGGTGTATTCATTCTGTTTGATTCCTAATGAATCACCTGTTCTGTGGTGTATTCATTCTGTTTGATTCCTAATGAATCTACTGTTCTGTGGTGTATTCATTCTGTTTGATTCCTAATGAATCACCTGTTCTGTGGTGTATTCATTCTGTTTGATTCCTAATGAATCACCTGTTCTGTGGTGTATTCATTCTGTTTGATTCCTAATGAATCACCTGTTCTGTGGTGTATTCATTCTGTTTGATTCCTAATGAATCACCTGTTCTGTGGTGTATTCATTCTGTTTGATTCCTAATGAATCACCTGTTCTGTGGTGTATTCATTCTGTTTGATTCCTAATGAATCACCTGTTCTGTGGTGTATTCATTCTGTTTGATTCCTAATGAATCACCTGTTCTGTGGTGTATTCATTCTGTTTGATTCCTAATGAATCACCTGTTCTGTGGTGTATTCATTCTGTTTGATTCCTAATGAATCACCTGTTCTGTGGTGTATTCATTCTGTTTGATTTCTAATGAATCACCTGTCCTGTGGTGTATTCATTTGTGCACACTAGGAAACCGTAGCAAGGTGAAAATGCTTTGTAATGAAATCAAGTGTTTCATTCTGGATAAGTTCAGGTAGTCCTTCACTGTTTGGTGCCTAATGAGTACGACCATGTCCTGTTTCCTGCGTTTGGTTTAGTTTGAATACTGGTTTAGTTTTGACCGACCATGTCCTGTTTCCTGTTTCCTGTATCTGGTTTAGTTGATATACGACCATGTCCTGTTTCCTGTATCTGGTTTAGTTTGAATACGACCATGTCCTGTTTCCTGTATCTGGTTTAGTTTGAATACGACCATGTCCTGTTTCCTGTTTCCTGTATCTGGTTTAGTTTGAATACGACCATGTCCTGTTTCCTGTTTCCTGTATCTGGTTTAGTTTGAATACGACCATGTCCTGTTTCCTGTATCTGGTTTAGTTTGAATACGACCATGTCCTGTTTCCTGTTTCCTGTATCTGGTTTAGTTTGAATACGACCATGTCCTGTTTCCTGTTTCCTGTATCTGGTTTAGTTTGAATACGACCATGTCCTGTTTCCTGTATCTGGTTTAGTTTGAATACGACCATGTCCTGTTTCCTGTATCTGGTTTAGTTTGAATACGACCATGTCCTGTTTCCTGTTTCCTGTATCTGGTTTAGTTTGAATACGACCATGTCCTGTTTCCTGTGTCTGGTTTAGTTTGAATACGACCATGTCCTGTTTCCTGTTTCCTGTATCTGGTTTAGTTTGAATACGACCATGTCCTGTTTCCTGTTTCGTGCGTCTGGTTTAGTTTGTGATTTCCTACATCCAGTACCAGGGCTGTTCCTTACTTGATTTCAGAACGTCTTCACAGCTCCTGTTCCTCTGGTTTATAATCATCACATGTTATCATCAGACATACATTCTCTCATACACACACACACACACACACACACACACACACACACACACACACACACACACACACACACACACACACACACACAAGCCCCAATGTTAAACGTTTGTACCAACAGCTCAGATGAAAATAAATGAATTTACAATGTCATGCTGTGGAGTCCCTTGATTGAGTGTTTTGTTTGTTAGGGCATTTTAGTGTTTTGTTTGTTAGGACACGTTGGAGTGTTTTGTTTGTTGGGACACGTTGGAGTGTTTTGTTTGTTGGGACACGTTGGAGTGTTTTGTTTGTTAGGGCATGTTGGAGTGTTTTGTTTGTTGGGACACGTTAGTGTTTTGGGACACGTTGGAGTGTTTTGTTTGTTGGGACACGTTAGTGTTTTGTTTGTTGGGACACGTTAGTGTTTTGGGACACGTTGGAGTGTTTTGTTTGTTGGGACACGTTAGTGTTTTGTTTGTTGGGACACGTTAGTGTTTTGGGACACGGAGTGTTTTGTTTTTTAGGGCACGTTAGTGTTTTGTTTGTTGGGACACGTTAGTGTTTTGTTTGTTGGGACACGTTAGTGTTTTGTTTGTTAGGGCATGTTGGAGTGTTTTGTACAGATATAATGGTTGCAAACAAATTCTATAGTTCACAAACCATATTAATATTATATTGCCTTTTTAAAAATAATTTCTTATTTTTTTACCTTTATTTAACAAGGCAAGTCAGTTAAAAACCAATTCTTATTTTCAATGACGGCCTAGGAACAGTGGGTTAACTGCCTGTTCAGGGGCAGAACGACAGATTTGTACCTTGTCAGCTCAGGGATTTGAACTTGCAACCTTCCGGTTACTTGTCCAACGCTCTAACCACTAGGCTACCCTGACGATGTTATGAAGGTAATTTCCTTCGTAGTTGATGTCAGAGGTCAGTATGTGGGGGAAGTGGGTGTTCAGGATGATAGATGAGTTTCCCCTCTAGTAATTACCAGGACCCCCCCCCAATCGTATGAGGAAAATCACCACTTCCCCAAACGGAAGCAAACGGGATGGAACAGGGAACCTCTGTGAATTTGTCCAATAAAAACTCATTTTTACTACGGTGTGCACAAATGACTACATCCCAGGTTAGTCCCTCCCCGTTTTGGCCTGTTGGCCTCCGTTTGGTTCCTAGTGAATACCACCCACTTGCAGTCCACAGGGTAACAGTCCATTCCTCTAATATTTTTATTTAACTTGGCAAGTCCAGTTAAATATTAGGGGAATAGACAAACTGTTACCCTAATGTAAGGTTAAAGCTGGGTTGTTTGACTGGGGTAGGCCATCATTGTAAATAAGAATTTGTTCTTAACTGACTTGCCTAGTTAAATAAAGGTACATTTTTTAAAAATCCAGACGTAAAAATCTGGAATGTGTCTGTAATGTAGTGAGGCAGGAACTCGACCAATGGCCTGGTAATCTGTTCCTAGATCTGTTGGTAAAATCCTTTACTGTAAACTCGTGTTGCGTAAGGAAAAGGGTGACTTTTGCACTTGGAGACAATTGTTTTTGTCGTCCTAACGTGCCGCATGGAGAGCTGGACGATCCATATCGAGTGCTACTAAAATCGTGTATCTCCGTTGTAGGGGGTTTCGATTCAGATCTCTTCGGGTTACGGTAATGGGGAGCCTATTCCACGATGACGTCATCGTTAGATGAAAGCTGGTGGGTCCCGCCCATCGGGACTCGCACTGAAACGAACGGCGAAACAAACCCAGCTTCACTGCTGTCGTGCACTTCACATGTCCTGTCTATTCTCCCAAATAACTATTTTGTTGTGAGGAAAAAGGTTACGGATTGATTCCAATCTCCGACTGCAGGGAGTCCGTTTTTATCCATTACCTGCTGCTCGACCTCAAAAGGAAAGTGTTTTTGTTTCCTCCACGGAAAAGTTCGGAAAAGGTGAGTGGTGACGCGCTTCACGTCAAAGCCTTGCGCAAACATGATTGATTCATTAACGCCATTCATATAATGCGTACAACATTTATATCGTACAGCATTTATAAACAGTTACGCTGTTAGCCTACATTATTGACACAGTCGAATGAAAATCAGTGCAGTCGCTCGATACAATCAAAATAACGGTACTTGGCTATTTTACTATAGATGTTTCATAATTAAGTCTAAATCATACCCATTAATGATTAACTGATGGGGATTCAAAACGAAGTGATGCATATTTTTTTATTTAAATATTTGTAGTTGGAAGTTAGGGCGGGAGTGGGTTGCGTGGGGGCGGGGTTTTCGTGCGTGTTAAGAGTCAAAGACTGGTGTAAATCTCAGTTTTCTTCTGTTCTGTGTTGAAGGCTAGTGTTCTGTGAATGTTCAATATGAATGGTTCTAGAAGGCTAGTGTTCTGTTGTCAATATGAATGGTTCTAGAAGGCTAGTGTTCTGTTGTCAATATGAATGGTTCTAGAAGGCTAGTGTTCTGTTGTCAATATGAATGGTTCTAGAAGGCTAGTGTTCTGTTGTCAATATGAATGTTCTCTAGTGTTCTGTTGTCAATATGAATGGTTCTAGAAGGCTAGTGTTCTGTTGTCAATATGAATGGTTCTAGAAGGCTAGTGTTCTGTTGTCAATATGAATGGTTCTAGAAGGCTAGTGTTCTGTTGTCAATATGAATGGTTCTAGAAGGCTAGTGTTCTGTTGTCAATATGAATGGTTCTAGAAGGCTAGTGTTGTGTAGACTAGTGTTCTGTGCTAATGGTCCCTAGTGTGCAATAAAACGAAAGTAGGAGGACAGAGAGGGGGGATATTAGGAGGAGAGAGACAGAGAGGGGGGATATTAGGAGGAGAGAGGCCACTCTCCAAGGTCTGGGAATGGGGAAGTAGATGTGTGTGTGTGGGAAGTTCTAAGCATCATAGAAATTGTGTTACTAGATCCGTACAGTGAATCCTCTGCGTTTCTCTGGGTAAATGTGTACAGTTCTCTGTGTGAGCCCTAAATGGCACCCTGACCCTTCCATAGTGCCTTCTGGACTGGAGCCGTATGGGCCCTGGTCAAGTAGTGTAAAACAGAGAGAATAGGCTGCTATTTAGGACACCGTCCTGGGAACCTTGCCTTTGTACAGTATTATGACTTCTCACCCACACTGTGTGTGTGTGTGTGTGTGTGTGTGTGTGTGTGTGTGTGTATATAACACACTTGCTGTTTTATCATATAATTTCAGCTGTTTGTGAATGTGATATTAGGAACCGTAATGTTTAGAAGCATCTTGACAGAGTAGAAGTGTTTTGTTACTAAAGGTATTGAGTTACAATGTAGACAGACAGACAGACATGAAGTTAGAGAGAGAGATATGAAGTCAGACAGACAGACAGACAGACAGACAGACAGAGATATGAAGTCAGACAGACAGACAGAGATGTTGTTGAACAGACACAACAGACAGACGGAGATGTTAACCTCTCTGTTGTCAACAGACAGACAGACGGAGATATGAACAGACTGACAGACAGACAGACAGACAGAGATATGAAGTCAGACAGACAGACAGACAGACTGAGATTGAACAGGCACAGACAGACAGACAGAGATACCCTCTCTGTTGTTGAACAGGCACAAAGACAGACAGACATTAGAGACAGAGATCTGTTGTTGACGGACAGAGCTAGACAGAGATATGAAGTCAGACAGACAGACAGACAGACAGAGATATGAAGTCAGACAGACAGAGATATGTCAATCAGACAGACAGAGATATGAAGTCAGACAGACAGACAGACAGAGATATGAAGTCAGACAGACAGACAGACAGACAGACAGAGATATGAAGTCAGACAGACAGACAGACAGAGATATGAAGTCAGACAGACAGACAGAGATATGAAGTCAGCCAGACAGACAGACAGACAGAGAGACAGAGATATGAAGTCAGACAGACAGACAGACAGACTTGAGAGATTTGACATTTTGTTCAGACAGACAGACAGACAAAATGGACACAGAGATATGAAGTCAGCCACAGACAGAGAGACAGACAGACAGACAGACAGAGACATATGAAGTCAGACAGACAGAAAGACGGTCTGAACTTGTTAGTGTCGTTTTAACAACAGGGTTTACTTAGACTCAAGACATTTATGCAGTTTGTTAACATTTCTGTCAGACACCGCCTGGTATAGAGGTTGTTGAACAGGCCTGACAAAGCCATAGAGGTCACTGGATGGCAGCTGTTACACCTCTCTGTTGTTGAACAGGCACAAAGACATAGACACCGCTGTTAGAGGTCTCTGTTGTTGAACAGCCTGCCACAAAGCCATAGACACATGGCAGCTGTTACACCGCCTGTTGTTGAACAGGCACAAAGACATAGACACATTAGCTGTTAGTCTGCCTCTCTGTTGTTGACCAACCAGGCTAACAGATAATGTGCCAGAGGTCCTGGATGGCAGCAATGCCTGACACCGCCTATATAGGGGTACCAGTAGCCTGAGTCAATGACAACCTGGTATATATGTCCTGGATACCAGTACTGAGTCAATGATAACTTGGCTATATGCACTGGGGGTACCAGTACTGAGTCAATGATAACTGGCTATATGCCTGCCGGGGTACCAGTATAGAGTCAATGATAACTTGGCTATATGCACGGGGTACCAGATGGCAGTCCATGTGCACCGGGTATAGAGGTCCTGGATGGCAGAGGTACATGCACATTGCATTCAGAAAGTATTCCTACACCGCCTTGACTTATTTCACATTTTGTTTAGTTACAGCCTGAATTCAAAATGGATTACATTGATTGTATTTCTCAGCCATCTACACATAGAACACCCCATAATGACAAAGTGAAAACATTTTTATAGAAATGGCAAATGTTTACTCCTGAACTTATGGATGGCGTTTCTGATAACAACAGGGTTGAATACTGGATTGATGCCTCAAGACATTTATGCATTTATTTGTTAACAGCCTGTCTGACACCGCCTGGAATAGAGGTCCTGGATGGCAGTCTGCCTGACACCGCCTGGTATAGAGGTCCTGGATGGCAGTCTGCCTGACACCGCCTGGTATAGAGGTCCTGGATGGCAGCCTGTCTGACCCGGCCTGGTATAGAGGTCCTGGATGGCAGTCTGTCTGACCCGGCCTGGTATAGAGGTCCTGGATGGCCGTCTGTCTGACACCGCCTGGTATAGAGGTCCTGGATGGCCGTCTGTCTGACACCGCCTGGTATAGAGGTCCTGGATGGCAGTCTGTCTGACACCGCCTGGTATAGAGGTCCTGGATGGCAGCCTGTCTGACCCGGCCTGGTATAGAGGGCCTGGATGGCAGTCTGTCTGACCCGCCTGGTATAGAGGTCCTGGATGGCAGTCTGCCTGACACCGCCTGGTATAGAGGTCCTGGATGGCAGCCTGTCTGACCCGGCCTGGTATAGAGGTCCTGGATGGCAGTCTGTCTGACACCGCCTGGTATAGAGGTCCTGGATGGCAGTCTGTCTGACCCGCCTGGTATAGAGGTCCTGGATGGCAGCCTGTCTGACACCGCCTGGTATAGAGGTCCTGGATGGCAGTCTGCCTGACACCGCCTGGTATAGAGGTCCTGGATGGCAGCCTGTCTGACCCGGCCTGGTATAGAGGTCCTGGATGGCAGTCTGTCTGACACCGCCTGGTATAGAGGTCCTGGATGGTAGTCTGTCTGACCCCGCCTGGTATAGAGGTCCTGGATGGCAGCCTGCCTGACCCGCCTGGTATAGAGGTCCTGGATGGCCGTCTGTCTGACTACTGCTGTACAACTTCCACCGCTCCTTGCTTCACACCTTGCAGGAAGAGTAGAACTAAATAGAACAGAAGTACATTTCTCAGTTTTTAGTTTTGTTAAAGGTATTTCATCTCCTGTGACCGGGCAGGAAGAGACTTGGGCACTTCCTGATTTATGTTTTCCAGGAAGCGCCAGTCCTGTTCCTGGTTTCCTCCCTGAGGATGGTGTGGGAAGGAAGGATAGGGGAGGGGACAAGGGGAGGGGGGAGGAGCTGTGTCTCTACACAGGCTGTGTATTTGTTTTTAATCCGATCCTTAACTAGTTGGAGTTAATGCCTAAACTTCACCCTAAACACAACATGTGATGTCTGGAACAACTTCTAAATGTTACGTTTGAGAAATGTGGATAAACGTGAGACTGAGACAGCTGATTGGACAAACACAGACCAGAAAGAATTGGAAGGATTCAGTGTTCACTACTAGAACCAGCTGAATCTCCTCCGTTATGTCAACCTGTTGATGTGTTCACTACTAGAACCAGCTGAATCTCCTCCGTTATGTCAACCTGTTGATGTGTTCACTACTAGAACCAGCTGAATCTCCTCCGTTATGTCAACCTGTTGATGTGTTCACTACTAGAACCAGCTGAATCTCCTCCGTTATGTCAACCTGTTGATGTGTTCACCTCTAGAACCAGCTGAATCTCCTCCGTTATGTCAACCTGTTGATGTGTTCACTACTAGAACCAGCTGAATCTCCTCCGTTATGTCAACCTGTTGATGTGTTCATGCCAACCACTCTAGATTCACCAGCTGAATCTCCTGGTTATGTCAACCTGTTGATGTGTTCACTACTAGAACCAGCTGTGTCCTCTGGTTATGTCAACACTATTAAACAGGGATTCAGATCTAATTCAGATGTAGTGTCCTGCTGGTTAGTGTCTAGTCTACACTATTAAACAGGGATTCACTGGTACAGACTCTAATTCAGATGTAGTGTCCTGCTGGTTGTAGTCTACACTATTAAACAGGGATTCACTGGACTCTAATTCAGATGTAGTGTCCTGCTGGTTAGTGTCTCTATTAAACAGGGATTCACTGGTACAGACTCTAATTCAGATGTAGTGTCCTGCTGGTTAGTGTCTAGTCTACACTATTAAACAGGGATTCACTGGTACAGACTCTAATTCAGATGTAGTGTCCTGCTGGTTAGTGTCTAGTCTACACTATTAAACAGGGAATAGACTAATTCAGATGAGTGTCCTGCTGGTTAGTGTCTAGTCTACACTATTAAACAGGGATTCACTGGTATAGATTCACATGCTCTAGTGGAAACACTGCATCTAGAATCATGGAGGATAACTCAACGTGTTGACTTGTTTCCACTGTGGACACACTACATTGTGTCAACACCAGGAGGTTTAACTGTGTCCTATACAGACATGAGGAGGGACAGTGATGATGGTGATGATGATAATCAACTCCAAGACACTGTGTCCTATACAGACATGAGTGATGATAATCAACTCCAAGAGGTTTAACTGTGTCTGATCCTATTGAGGGAGGGACATTTACAGTGATGATGATGATAATCAACTCCAAGAGGTTTAACTGTGTCTGATCCTATACAGACATGAGGGAGGGACAGTGATGATGATAATAAACCTAGACATGAGGGAGGGACAGTGAAGATGATGAGTTGTTTAACTGTGTCTGATCCTATACAGACATAAGGGAGGGACAGTGATGATGATGGTGATAATCAACTCCAAGAGGTTTAACTGTGTCTGATCCTATACAGACATGACAGTGGGAGGGACAGTGATAGACATGAGGGAGGGATGAATCAATCAACTCCAAGAGGTTTAACTGTGTCTGATCCTATACAGACATGAGGGAGGGACAGATGATGATGATAATCAACACCAAGAGGTTTAACAGTGATGATGATGATAATCAAGTGTCTGATCCTATACAGACATGAGGGAAGGGACCGTGATGATAATCAGTGATGGATGTATGATAATGTTTAACTGTGTCTGTTATGGTAGGGCAGTGATGATACTGATAATCAACTAGGTTTAACCTGATCTGACATGAGGGAGGGACAGTGATGATGGTGATGATTGGAGGTTATTCAGAAACAGTGGTGATGAAAAAACACCAAGAGGTTTAACTGTGTCTGATCCTATACAGACCAGTGATGATAATCAACCCCAAGAGGTTTAACTGTGTCTGATCCTATACAGACATGAGGGAGGGACATCAACTCCAAGAGGTTTAACTGTGTCTGATCCTATACAGACATGAGGGAAGGGACCGTGATGATAATCACAGTACTAAACACATTCAGTATGTAGAGATCAACATTGGTCTCTGGTGGAATATTCCATGGGTCTGATCGCTACTGAAACCAGCCTGTGTCAGCAGGTGTGTGTGTGTGTGTGTATGTGTGTGTGTGTGTGTGTGTGTGTGTGTGTAAAATAGCTCCATTGTGTCCATCTGATTGACATGGGCTATCTCAATTGCAGCCAGAGGAGGAGGTACTGAATGAACACTTATTTTAACTTAATATAATACATCAATAAAATCAATTTATCCTCAAATAAATAATGAAACATGTTCAATTTGGTTGAAATAATGCAAAAACAAAGTGTTGGAGAAGAAAGTAAAAGTGCAATATGTGCCATGTAAGAAAGCTAACGTTTCAGTTCCTTGCTCAGAACATGAGAACATGTGAAAGCTGGTGGTTCCTTTTAACATGAGTCTTCAATATTCCCAGGTAAGAAGTTTTAGCTTGTAGTTATTATAGGACTTATGGGACTATTTCTCTCTTCCATTTGTATTTCATTAACCTTTGGATATTGGAAGTTCTTATAGGCACTATAGTATTGCCAGTGTAATAGTATAGCTTCCGTCCCTCTCCTCGCTCCTACCTGGGCTCGAACCAGGAACACAACGACAACAGCCACCGTCGAAGCAGCGGTACCCATGCAGAGCAAGGGGAACAACTACTCCAAGTCTCAGAGCGAGTGATGTTTGAAACGCTATTAGCGCGCACCCCGCTAACTAGTTAGCCATTTCACATCGGTTACACCAGCCTCATCTCGGGAGTTGATAGGCTTGAAGTCATAAACAGCGCAATGCTTGACGCACAACGAAGAGCTGCTGGCAAAACGCACAAAAGTGCTGTTTGAATGAATGCTTACGAGCCTGCTGCTGCCTACCACCGCTCGGTTAGATACTTGTATGCTCAGTCAGATTATATGCAACGCAGGACACGCTAGATAGTACTAGTAATATCATCAACCATGTGTAGTTAACTAGTGATTCTGATTAATTGATTGATTGTTTTTATTAAGTTTAATGCTAGCTAGCAACTTACCTTGTCTTACTGTATTCTCGTTGCACTTGTGGAATGCAACGAGAGAGAGGCAGGTCATTATTGCGTTGGACTAGTTAACTGTAAGGTTGCAAGATTGGTTCCCCCGAGCTGACAATGTGAAAGTCAAGACAAGTGTGTCTTGCCTACAGTCAAGCATGGTGGTGGGAGTGTCATGGTCTGGGGCTGCATGAGTGCTGCCAGCACTGGGGAGCTACAGTTCATTGAGGGAACCATGAATGACAACATGTACTGTGACATACTGAAGCAAAGCATGATCCCCCTCCCTTCAGAGACTGGGCCACAGGGCAGTATTCCATCATGATAACGACCACTAACACACCTCCAAGACGACCACTGCCTTGCTAAAGAATCTGAGGGTAAAGGTGGTGGACTGGTCAAGTGTTGTCTCCAGACCTAAACCCTATTGCGCATTGGTGGGGCTACCCTCAAACGGAAGGTGGAGGAGTGCAAGGTCTCTAACATCCACCAGCTCCGTGATGTCGTCATGGTGAACTCCATGCCCAAGAGGGTTAAGGCAGTGCTGGAAAATGATGGTGGCCACACAAAAAACATGATTTGGACATTTTCACTTAGGGGTGTACCACACGGTTTAGACAAATATTGAGTTATTTTGAGGACACCAAATTTTGTTATACAAGCTGTACACTCACCCTTAATTTTGTCATTTCTTCAGTGTTGTCACATGAAAAGATATACTCAAATATTTACAAAAATGTGAGGGGTGTACTCACTTTTGTGATATACTGTATATTGATTGCAATTGTTCCCGACTGAGTGAGCGTTCATGTGCAAAGGATTAGCATTTTAATTGTTATAATTATCAACTCTGTAGTGACTTCTCAGTCGACCCCCACTCCCCCTTTTGTCTAACCAGCCGCCATGTCGGTTTAGCCCACTAGGGCACATTCCCCTATCATTTCTTGTCACCATATTTACCTTGTTTGTTTGTGTGTGCACTTCTGTGATTGTTTAGTTAGTTAATAAATAACTGATTTAAGACAATTGATGTATGGATGACTCATAGTGAAGACGAGGTTCGTGCAGATTACCAACAATTTACGACGTTTGGAATGAAACTAACGTGAGGTAAAATAAATAATTCATTAATTCAAAGACTAATTGATCAGATATAATTTTCCTAATATTTAGATATTTTATAACTTTGTAATATGAATATTTTTCCTTGGTGCCCCGACTTCCTAGTTAATTACAGTTACGTGACTAATCAGTTTAATCGCGTAATACTAATTTCAGAGAATCTTTGATTAAAAACTAAAAGTCTTAATTTAATGATAGTAAAGACACGACACTGGGATTGAACCCACTATCTTGGTGTTGCAAGAGTTATGCTCTTGTGTCACTCTTGTGCCAACACACAATACCCCATCATGATAAAGTTAAATCATGTTTTTAGAAATGTTTACAAATTAGTTACAAATGTCAAGCAAAGAGGCACTGAGCTTGAAGGTAGGCCTTGAAATACATCCACAGGTACACCTCCAATTGACTCAAAGGATGTCAATTAGCCTATCAGAAGCTACTAAAGCCATGACATCATTTTATGGAATTTTCCAAGCGGTTTAAAGGCACAGTCAATTTAGTGTATGTAAACTTCTGGAATTGTGATACAGTGAATTATAAGTGAAATAATCTGTCTGTAAACAGTTGTTGGAAAACTTACTTGTGTCACAAAGTAGATGTCCTAACCGACTTGCCAAAACTATAGTTTGTTAACAAGACATTTGTGGAGTGGTTGAAAAGCGAGTTTTAATGTTTCCAACCTAAGTGTATGTAAACTTCCGATTACTAATGTAATGTGTAGAACACATTTTATATCTGAATGTTCTGTAACATTAAACCCTCCTGAACAGGCCCCATGGGCTAGAACCTGGCAGCTCTTTGATTGGTGTTGCCATGGTGAAGAGGGTTCTTCGTGTCCTAGAGGGAGGGCACTGATTGCAGACGTGCCAGGGTTTGGAGTGGGTGTGTCTGCAGTCAGGCTAGTGCCTATGTAGCTGATTGACAGTTTTCAGTGTGAGTCTACTGATCTATAGAGTAGAAATAGCCTGGTCCCAGATCTACTGATCTATCACAGTAGAGTAGAAATAGCCTGGTCCCAGATCTACTGATCTATCACAGTAGAGTAGAAATAGCCTGGTCCCAGATCTACTGATC
This sequence comes from Oncorhynchus masou masou, assembly GCF_036934945.1. Taxonomy (NCBI): domain Eukaryota; kingdom Metazoa; phylum Chordata; class Actinopteri; order Salmoniformes; family Salmonidae; genus Oncorhynchus; species Oncorhynchus masou. The sequence continues at coordinate 37,159 of NW_027002800.1, read as the reverse complement.
TATCACAGTAGAGTAGAAATAGCCTGGTCCCAGATCTACTGATCTATCACAGTAGAGTAGAAATAGCCTGGTCCCAGATCTACTGATCTATCACAGTAGAGTAGAAATAGCCTGGTCCCAGATCTACTGATCTATCACAGTAGAGTAGAAATAGCCTGGTCCCAGATCTACTGATCTATCACAGTAGAGTAGAAATAGATCTATCCTGGTCACGTCCCAGTTTTGTTTGTGTATCATGTTAATACTGCTTGTCATGTCTAACAGTGGCATAATGGCACAAACAGACTGGTACCCAGGCTAGGGAAGAAATGACAGACCAAATCCATTTCCTAGACAGTGGAACAGGAAATGAAAGAGATGGATGGGCCAAGAGAAAAGAGTTAGGAGGGAAGGACAAAAATGATACCACCCTCCCTCCCTGTTATCTCTTCGTATTCTCTGTCGTCACGACATCCACCTCTCCTGTCTATTGTAAACTGTTCAGAGGGTCATTTGGAACTGTGATGTCATTATCAGGTCTATCAGTATAACAACTAAACTGGGTTTCTCCTCCCTTTCTCTCCTCTCCTGTCTGCCTCTCTGTCTGTCTACTCTAGGTGGTTGTCACGACTACCCTCCCTCCCACAATGTCTTCTGAAGCCACTCGCATCCAGGGGTCAGTATCCCCTACGACCCCTCCACTGACCTCTGGGGCCCCTGGCTCCCCAGTCTCTCCGGTGTCCCCTGGGTCCCTGTGCCCGCCAGCCTCCCGGTACCGAGACCGTTCCCCCTCCCCCATGAGAGGTTACCTCATACCCAGCCCCCTGCCAACCAGACGTACTAGGACCTGCTCTGCGTGAGTACTGCACACACACACACCTAGTTAGTGTTATAATTCAGTATTTATGAAACGGCTTAATTTATTATGCCTAAGGGTCCTAGCTACATGTAACCTGACTCATTATGTCTAGGGGTCCTAGCTACATGTAACCTGACTCATTATGTCTAGGGGTCCTAGCTACATGTAACCTGACTCATTATGTCTAGGGGTCCTAGCTACATGTAACCTGAACCTGGTCTGTAACCTGACTCATTATGTCTAGGGGTCCTAGCTACATGTAACCTGACTCATTATGTCTAGGGGTCCTAGCTAACATTATGGTCTATAACCTGACTCATTATGTCTAGGGGTCCTATGTAACCTGACTCATTATAGGGGTCCTAGCTCATGTAACCTGACTCATTATGTCTAGGGGTCCTAGCTACTCATTATGGTCCTATAATAACCTGACTCATTATGTCTAGGGGTCCTAGCTACATGTAACCTGACTCATTATGTCTAGGGGTCCTAGCTACATGTAACCTGACTCATTATGTCTAGAGGTCCTAGCTACATGTAACCTGACTAACCTGTCTATAACTGACTCATTATGTCTAGGGGTCCCTACATGGTCTGTAACCTGACTCATTATGTCTACATGGTCTGTAATCTGTAATGTCTGACTCTGATATTATGTCTAGGGGTCCTAGCTACATGGTCTGTAACCTGACTCATTATGTCTAGAGGTCCTAGCATTACATGTAACCTGACTCATTATGTCTAGGGGTCCTAGCTACATGGTCTGTAACCTGACTCATTATGTCTAGAGGTCCTAGCTACCTGTAACCTGACTCATTATGTCTAGGGGTATGGTCTGTAACCTGACTCATTATGTCTAGGGGACTCATTATGTCTCATTATGGGGTCCTAGCTACATGGTCTGTAACCTGACTCATTATGTAACCTGACTCATTATGTCTAGGGGTCCTAGCTACATGTAACCTGACTCATTATGTCTAGGGGTCCTAGCTAGCTAACCTGACTCATTATGTAATCTGACTCATTATGTCTAGGGTCCTAGCTACATGTAACCTGACTCATTATGTCTAGGGGTCCTAGCTACATGGTCTGTAACCTGACTCATTATGTCTAGGGGTCCCTACATGGTCTGTAACCTGACTCATTATGTCTGGTCCTAGCTGTAACCTGACTCATTATGTCTAGGGGTCCTAGCTACATGTAACCTGACTCATTATGTCTAGGGGTCCTAGCTACATGTAACCTGACTCATTATGTCTAGGGGTCCTAGTAACCTACATGGTCTATAACCTGACTCATTATGTCTAGGGGTCCTAGCTACATGGTCTGTAACCTGACTCATTATGTCTAGGGGGGGTCCTACTCATTATGTCTATGGTCTGTAACCTGACTCATTATGTCTAGGGGTCCTAGCTACATGTAACCTGACTCATTATGTCTAGGGGTCCTAGCTACATGGTCTGTAACCTGACTCATTATGTCTAGGGGTCCTAGCTACATGTAACCTGACTCATTATGTCTAGGGGTCCTAGCTACATGTAACCTGACTCATTATGTCTAGGGGTCCTAGTAACCTACATAGGGTAACCTGACTCATTATGTCTAGGGGTCCTAGCTACATGTAACCTGACTCATTATGTCTAGGGGTCCTAGCTACATGTAACCTGACTCATTATGTAATCTGACTCATTATGTCTAGGGGTCCTAGCTACATGTAACCTGACATGTCTAGGAGTCCTAGCTACATGTAACCTGACTCATTATGTCTAGGGGTCCTAGCATGTAACCTGACTCATTATGGTCCTAGCTACATGTAACCTGACTCATTATGTCTAGGGGTCCTAGCTACATAGGGGGTCTGTAACCTGACTCATTATGTCTAGGGGTCCTAGCTACATGTAACCTGACTCATTATGTCTAGGGGTCCTAGCTACATGTAACCTGACTCATTATGTCTAGGGGTCCTAGCTACATGTAACCTGACTCATTATGTCTAGGGGTCCTAGCTACATGGTCTATAACCTGACTCGTTATGTCTAGGGGTCCTAGCTACATGTAACCTGACTCATTATGTCTAGGGGTCCTAGCTACATGTAACCTGACTCATTATGTCTAGGGGTCCTAGTTACATGGTCTGTATCCTGACTCATTATGTCTAGGGGTCCTAGCTACATGTAACCTGACTCATTATGTCTAGGGGTCCTAGCTATATGGTCTGTAACCTGACTCATTATGTCTAGGGGTCCTAGCTACATGGTCTGTAACCTGACTCATTATGTCTAGTCCTAGGTCCTAGCTACATGTCTAGGGGTCCTAGCTACATGTAACCTGACTCATTATGTCTAGGGGTCCTAGCTACATGGTCTGTAATCTGACTCATTATGTCTGTAACCTGGGGTCCTAGCTACATGTAACCTGACTCATTATGTCTAGGGGTCCTAGCTACATGTAACCTGACTCATTATGTCTAGGGGTCCTAGCTACATGTAACCTGACTCATTATGTCTAGGGGTCCTAGCTACATGGTCTGTAACCTGACTCATTATGTCTAGGGGTCCTAGCTACATGTAACCTGACTCATTATGTCTAGGGGTCCTAGCTACATGTAACCTGACTCATTATGTCTAGGGGTCCTAGCTACATGTAACCTGACTCATTATGTCTAGGGGTCCTAGCTACATGTAACCTGACTCATTATGTCTAGGGGTCCTAGCTACATGTAACCTGACTCATTATGTCTAGGGGTCCTAGCTACATGTAACCTGACTCATTATGTCTAGGGGTCCTAGCTACATGTAACCTGACTCATTATGTCTAGGGGTCCTAGCTACATGTAACCTGACTCATTATGTCTAGGGGTCCTAGCTACATGTAACCTGACTCATTATGTCTAGGGGTCCTAGCTACATGTAACCTGACTCATTATGTCTAGGGGTCCTAGCTACATGTAACCTGACTCATTATGTCTAGGGTCCTAGCTACATGGTCTGTAACCTGACTCATTATGTCTAGGGGTCCTAGCTACATGTAACCTGACTCATTATGTCTAGGGGTCCTAGCTACATGTAACCTGACTCATTATGTCTAGGGGTCCTAGCTACATGGTCTGTAACCTGACTCATTATGTCTAGAGGTCCTAGCTACGTGTAACCTGACTCATTATGTCTAGGGGTCCTAGCTATGTGTAACCTGACTCATTATGTCTAGGGGTCCTAGCTACATGTAATCTGAATCATTATGTCTAGGGGTCCTAGCTACATGTAACCTGACTCATTATGTCTAGTGGTCCTAGCTACATGTAACCTGACTCATTATGTCTAGGGGTCCTAGCTACATGTAACCTGACTCATTATGTCTAGGGGTCCTAGCTACATGTAACCTGACTCATTATGTCTAGGGTCCTAGCTACATGTAACCTGACTCATTATGTCTAGGGGTCCTAGCTACATGTAACCTGACTCATTATGTCTAGGGGTCCTAGCTACATGTAACCTGACTCATTATGTCTAGGGGTCCTAGCTACATGTAACCTGACTCATTATGTCTAGTGGTCCTAGCTACATGTAACCTGACTCATTATGTCTAGGGGTCCTAGCTACATGTAACCTGACTCATTCTGTCTAGGGGTCCTAGCTACATGTAACCTGACTCATTATGTCTAGAGGTCCTAGCTACATGTAACCTGACTCATTCTGTCTAGGGGTCCTAGCTACATGTAACCTGACTCATTATGTCTAGGAGTCCTAGCTACATGTAACCTGACTCATTATGTCTAGGGGTCCTAGCTACATGTAACCTGACTCATTATGTCTAGGGGTCCTAGCTACATGTAACCTGACTCATTATGTCTAGGGGTCCTAGCTACATGTAACCTGACTCATTATGTCTAGAGGTCCTAGCTACATGGTCTATAATCTGACTCGTTATGTTAACCCACTGTTCCTGGGCCGTCATTGAAAATAAGAATTTTTTCTTAACTGACTTGCCTAGTTCAATAAAGGTAAAAAATACATAAAAATGATAATAATAAATAACACTACTCCCATATCATAACACTACTTGTTAATATAATTTCTATATGTGTTCATTAATTAAATTCACTTAGTCTATTTTATGAGAATTTGTAAGATTCTCATTTGCATAAAATAGACAGAGACCAGTCTTATCAAAATTAGATAATAGTATTTATTCTCGGAGCTCGCTGCCATGGAACCACGAACAACAGTTTATGTACAAAATATGACGCCATAGGTTATAAAATGTCCTTCCTCCTATCGACCAGGAGGAAACAGGTTCAAAGGTTTATTCCCACCCCCCCGCTCTCTCCAGACACACAGTTATATCTAGATTACACTTCTGAAGTCTTCATCTATCACTATTCAGCAGACGGTTCCAGATAATGGAAAGCACACACTGCCTTATCTAAACATCCCAGAGCTAAGTTGAGTCGGTTCAACCATAGGTTAACGACCCTTTCTGCTTACTTAAAACCCACAATCCATTCCTCCCCAACCCATTCCTCCCCAACCCATTCCTCCCCAACCCAGTCCTCCCCAACCCAGTCCTCCCCAACCCAGCTGGAATGGTATTTATTATGTTTAATTACTCCCTGTTTCATGCTACACTTCCCTTCCTTATGAATGAACATTATTAATCAGATATAATAAAAGAGTATAAGTTTTATTCATTCATTTCATTCTATTTAAAATGTAGATATAGTTTAGTCATTATTCATAAAATTCCTAACACTACTCCCGTATCACAACACTACTCCCATATCACAACACTACTCCCATATCACAACACTACTCCCGTATCACAACACTACTCCCGTATCACAACACTACTCCCGTATCACAACACTACTCCCGTATCACAACACTACTCCCGTATCACAACACTACTCCCGTATCACAACACTACTCCCGTATCACAGCACTACTCCCGTATCACAGCACTACTCCCGTATCACAGCACTATATAAGGTATCACAGCGCTATATAAGGTATCACAACGCTATATAAGGTATCACAACGCTATATAAGGTATCAACACGCTATATAAGGTATCACCACACTATATAAAGTATCAACACGCTGTATAAGGTATCACAACACTATATAAGGTATCACAACACTGTATAAGGTATCAACACGCTGTATAAGGTATCACCACGCTGTATAAGGTATCACCACGCTGTATAAGGTATCACCACGCTGTATAAGGTATCACAACACTATATAAGGTATCATCACACTGTATAAGGTATCATCACACTGTATAAGGTATCATCACACTGTATAAGGTATCATCACGCTGTATAAGGTATCACCACGCTGTATAAGGTATCACCACGCTGTATAAGGTATCACCACGCTGTATAAGGTATCACCACGCTGTATAAGGTATCACCACGCTGTATAAGGTATCATCACACTGTATAAGGTATCATCACACTGTATAAGGTATCATCACACTATATAAGGTATCATCACACTATATAAGGTATCATAACACTATATAATGTATCATAACACTAAAGTGGTACCTCATTTAAAAGTTGTGATCTTATGCCTCAACTTCTGTCATTGCACCACACTACCACAAGGGGGAGTTAGAACGCTGATATACCGCTAGTCTAAACTGTGGCACAAATTGGGGGATTGTTCACAACAAGCACAGCTATTTACACTGTCCTTTTGTAAATGAATGGAGGTGGGAATGTTTCAGTCCGAGAGTGTCTCTCCTCTGGTGCTCGAGTCCTGCATCAGGCAACAACAGCATTGAGCTGACGGGTGTCCCGGAGATGAGAGAGCGAGAACTTGGGGAAATACAATGGCTCTACTCCACTTGACATGTGGACTGACGATATTAGGAAAATGGGAATGGCAGCCTTTTGGTTTCTCTTCCTCTAAAAACAGAAATAAAATAATTGTGTAAAAAACGATCTTTATGTACTACAGTGGGAGAGTGATAGCCTGGAACACGGAGTCCTTCTCTACTGAGGAGAAGAAGAGACTGAATGAAAGAAGGCACCGCGAGGGGAGGGGACCTGAGCTAGTTCATTTATTTAATTAATGAAATGTACTAGTTTATTTAGGCAAATTTAATATGCATCTAGGTTCGGCCTATTTAGTAGGCTATTTACAGCAACATCTATATTTGTCATCATAAAGCTGAGTGACTCGCTCATTTCTGGCTTTGGATCAAAATAAGTACCAACATTCTGTCTGATTAACTTGGTCAAAACATTTCTATATTGAAGACTAATCTGCTCATATTGGTTGTGTTCAATTATTTGTGGAGTCGTCATGGTTACAATGAAGAATGGAATCCAAATATATTAAATCTTATTCATGCTGAACAATTAGATGCGTGTTGCAAGGTTGTCATTGTTCCTTTTTTTAAATGTTGCCTGCCTTTTATTTTGTGTGTGTCTGCGTCTGTGTGTGTGTGTGTGTCTGTGTCTGGTGTGTGTGGGGGTGTGTCTGTGTGTGTCTGCGTCTGTGTGTCTGTGTGTGTTTGTGTGTCTGTGTCTGGTGTGTGTGGGGGTGTGTCTGTGTGGTGTGCGTGTCTGCGTCTGTGTGTCTGTGTGGTGTGGTGTGTGTGTGTGTGGTGTGTGTGTGGTGTCTGTGTGTGTGGTGTCTGTGTGTGTGGTGTCTGTGTGTGTGGTGTCTGTGTGTGTGGTGTCTGTGTGGTGTGGTGTCTGTGTGGTTTCTGTGTGGTGTCTGTGTGTGTGGTGTGTGTGTGTGGTGTCTGTGTGGGGGTGTGTCTGTGTGGTGTCTGTGTGGGGGTGTGTCTGTGTGTGTGTGTGTGTGTGTGTGGTGTGTGTGTCTGTGTGGTGTCTGTGTGGTGTCTGTGTGGTGTCTGTGTGTGGTCTGTGTGTGGTCTGTGTGTGTGTCTGTGTGGTCTGTGTGTGTGTGTCTGTGTGTGTGTCTGTGTGGTGTGGTGTGTGTGTGTCTGTGTGTCTGTGTGGTGTGGTGTGTGTGTGTGTGTGTGTGTCTGTGTGGTGTGGTGTCTGTGTGGTGTCTGTGTGGTGTCTGTGTGTGTGTCTGTGTGGTGTGGTGTGGTGTGTGTGTGTGTGTGTGCAGGGCGGAGCGGGCAGCGGAGGGACCGTCGTTCAGAGGTGTATGTAAGTGTTTCTCTCGGACTAAAGGACACGGCTTCATCACACCAGCCGACGGAAGCAGCGACGTCTTTGTCCACATCTCAGAGTAAGTTTGTGGGTCACAGCCTCAACACACATGTAAAAAGATACTACCAGCTCCCACTCACCCAGTGATGAGGACGGTGAGGAGGGGCTACGGTCTGCAGTTCGCTCTGCGTCCTTCCACCTTTTTCGTGGCGTCATTGGTCCGTGAGGTCCTAGTGCCCGTCTTTTAGAGAGGAGATTCTCTCTCTCTCCTTCAAAAGCAGGCTATTCGAGTGGTCCTCATATCAGAAGTACAGAGTGATTGGTATAGCCGGTACTTTTAGTCATACACTCAGGGTACGTTTGTGGTCTGGCAAGTTGTGTACACCTGGTTCTAGGAGAGTTGAGTACACGTGGTTCTAGGAGAGTTGTGTGCACGTGGTTCTAGGAGAGTTGTGTACACGTGGTTCTAGGAGAGTTGTGTATGCGCGGTTCTAGGAGAGTTGTGTGCACGTGGTTCTAGGAGAGTTGTGTACACGTGGTTCTAGGAGAGTTATGTACACGTGGTTCTAGGAGAGTTGTGTACACCTGGTTCTAGGAGAGTTGAGTACACGTGGTTCTAGGAGAGTTGTGTACACGTGGTTCTAGGAGAGTTGTGTACACGTGGTTCTAGGAGAGTTGTGTACGCGTGGTTCTAGGAGAGTTGTGTACGCGTGGTTCTAGGAGAGTTGTGTACGCGTGGTTCTAGGAGAGTTGTGTGCGCGTGGTTCTAGGAGAGTTGAGTGCACGTGGTTCTAGGAGAGTTGAGTGCACGTGGTTCTAGGAGGGTTGAGTGCACGCGGTTCTAGGAGGGTTGAGTACGCGCGGTTCTAGGAGAGAAGACAGATGGAAACTGATAAAGATGAGCATTTATTCTCATCTCTCCCTCCTCCCTCTACAGCATCGAGGGGGAATACGTGCCAATGGAAGGAGATGAGGTGAGCTATAAGGTGTGCTCCATCCCTCCCAAGTACCAGAAGATCCAGGCGGTGGATGTCACCATCACCCACCTCAACCCAGGATCGAAGCACGAGACCTGGGGCGGGGCGCTGCTCAGCTCCTCCTGAGTCCCGGAGGTTTCTGGAGGTTTCTGGAGGGGAGAAATGGCAACAGGGAAAGGATCACCTTCTTTATTTTAGTTTTTGGGTTAATGCTTGTTGTGGGAGGAAATGGAAAGGTTGGTATTTGAATAGAGAAGACGTGTATCATTAGACGGGAAGGTTAATTAAATAAAGCTGCATCACTTCAACAAGACCATGGTTCTCTAGTTTTTATTCGTGGTTTGAATTGATATCACTGAGATCCGCTGTTCAATTGGATTCAATTCCGTAGTGCCTGTCGACCGATGCCACATTTCAAGCATTCTGCAGCGTTGTAGAGTTAACGCAATCTCTACCAACATGGTAACATTGCCTTTTTAAAAGCCGCATCGTCGACAACGCCTGGTCAGATTGAATCTCGGGCCTGTTTGTGAGTGTGACTGTTGAATAAAACAGAGGGTTCTGTTGTGAATGAGAGGTGTGTCTTCAGATGGGAGGTGCCTTTTCAAATGGGAGGTGCCTTTTCAAATGGGAGGTGCCTTTTCAAATGGGAGGTGCCTTTTCAAATGGGAGGTGCCTTTTCAAATGGGATGGGGTGCCTTTTCAAATGGGAGGTGCCTTTTCAAATGGGAGGTGCCTTTTCAAATGCCTTTTCAAATGGGAGGTGCCTTTTTTGCCTTTTCAAATGGGAGGTGCCTTTTCAAATGGGAGGTGCCTTTTCAAATGGGAGGTGCCTTTTCAATTGGGAGGTGCCTTTTCAATTGGGAGGTGCCTTTTCAATTGGGAGGTGCCTTTTCAATTGGGAGGTGCCTTTTCAATGGGAGGTGCCTTTTCAAATGGGAATTGGGAGGTGCCTTTTCAATTGGGAGGTGCCTTTTCAATTGGGAGGTGCTTTTCAATTGGGAGGTGCCTTTTCAATTGCCTTTTAGGTGCCTTTTCAATTGGGAGGTGTACTGGGAGGTGCGTTTTCAATTGGGAGGTGTACTGGGAGGTGTTTTCAATTGGGAAATGGGAAATGGTATTGGAAATGGAAAATATCTTCTCATGTACCAGGTATGTAAAACATTTGAATTAATTCTTAACAGCATAAATCTCTATTTAGAATGGAGATGTGACACTGCCTACTGGTCTGTCAGCTTTACAAATTCATTCATTACGGCCTGGATTTTATTTCTAGTTGATCAATATAAATAAATGTTTAACATGTTGTTCTTGTGTCTTATCACCTGAGAGACAGAATCAGTAGAGTCTTGGCTGTTGATGGGTTTGATCTAGTCTGTTATCAGTAGAGAAGTCTTGGCTGTTAATGGGTTTGATCTAGTCTGTTATCAGTAGAGAAGTCTTGGCTGTTGATGGGTTTGATATAGTCTGTTATCAGTAGAGAAGTCTTGGCTGTTGATGTTTGAATAGTCTGTTTCAGTAGAGAGTCTTGGCTGTTAGGTTTGATCTGTTATTGGTAGAGAAGTCTTGGCTGTTGATGGGTTTGATATAGTCTGTTATCAGTAGAGAGGTCTTGGCTGTTGATGGGTTTGATCTAGTCTGTTATCAGTAGAGAAGTCTTGGCTGTTGATGGGTTTGATCTAGTCTGTTATCAGTAGAGAAGTCTTGGCTGTTGATGGGTTTGATCTAGTCTGTTATCAGTAGAGAAGTCTTGGCTGTTAATGGGTTTGATCTAGTCTGTTATCAGTAGAGAAGTCTTGGCTGTTGATGGGTTTGATCTAGTCTGTTATCAGTAGAGAAGTCTTGGCTGTTGATGGGTTTGATCTAGTCTGTTATCAGTAGAGAAGTCTTGGCTGTTGATGGGTTTGATCTAGTCTGTTATTGTAGAGAAGTCTTGGCTGTTGATGGGTTTGATCTAGTCTGTTATCAGTAGAGAAGTCTTGGCTGTTGATGGGTTTGATCTAGTCTGTTATCAGTAGAGAAGTCTTGGCTGTTGATGGGTTTGATCTAGTCTGTTATCTGTAGAGAAGTCTTTGCTGTTAATGGGTTTGATCTAGTTGTTATCAGTAGAGAAGTCTTGGCTGTTGATGGGTTTGATCTAGTCTGTTATCAGTAGAGAAGTCTTGGCTGTTAATGGGTTTGATCTAGTCTGTTATCAGTAGAGAAGTCTTGGCTGTTGATGGGTTTGATCTAGTCTGTTATCAGTAGAAGTCTTGGCTGTTAATGGGTTTGATCTGTCTGTTATCAGTTAATGGGTTTGATCTAGTCTGTTATCAGTAGAGAAGTCTTGGCTGTTGATGGGTTTGATCTAGTCTGTTATCAGTAGAGAAGTCTTGGCTGTTGATGGGTTTGATCTAGTCTGTTATCAGTAGAGAAGTCTTGGCTGTTGATGGGTTTGATCTAGTCTGTTATCAGTAGAGAAGTCTTGGCTGTTGATGGGTTTGATCTAGTCTGTTATTGTAGAGAAGTCTTGGCTGTTGATGGGTTTGATCTAGTCTGTTATCAGTAGAGAAGTCTTGGCTGTTGATGGGTTTGATCTAGTCTGTTATCAGTAGAGAAGTCTTGGCTGTTGATGGGTTTGATCTAGTCTGTTATCAGTAGAGAAGTCTTGGCTGTTGATGGGTTTGATCTAGTCTGTTATCAGTAGAGAAGTCTTGGCTGTTGATGGGTTTGATCTAGTCTGTTATCAGTAGAGAAGTCTTGGCTGTTGATGGGTTTGATCTAGTCTGTTATCAGTAGAGAAGTCTTGGCTGTTGATGGGTTTGATCTAGTCTGTTATCAGTAGAGAAGTCTTGGCTGTTGATGGGTTTGATCTAGTCTGTTATCAGTAGAGAAGTCTTGGCTGTTGATGGGTTTGATCTAGTCTGTTATCAGTAGAGAAGTCTTGGCTGTTGATGGGTTTGATCTAGTCTGTTATCAGTAGAGAAGTCTTGGCTGTTGATGGGTTTGATCTAGTCTGTTATCAGTAGAGAAGTCTTGGCTGTTGATGGGTTTGATCTAGTCTGTTATCAGTAGAGAAGTCTTGGCTGTTGATGGGTTTGATCTAGTCTGTTATCAGTAGAGAAGTCTTGGCTGTTGATGGGTTTGATCTAGTCTGTTATCAGTAGAGAAGTCTTGGCTGTTGATGGGTTTGATCTAGTCTGTTATCAGTAGAGAAGTCTTGGCTGTTGATGGGTTTGATAGTCTGTTATCGGTAGAGAAGTCTGTTATCAGTATGTTATAGAGAAGTCTTGGCTGTTGATGGGTTTGATCTAGTCTGTTATCAGTAGAGAAGTCTTGGCTGTTTAATGGGTTTGATCTAGTCTGTTATTGGTAGAGAAGTCTTGGCCGTTGATGGCTAGTCTGTTATCGGTAGAGAAGTCTTGGCTGTTGATGGGTTTGATATAGTCTGTTATCAGTAGAGAAGTCTTGGCTGTTGATGGGTTTGATCTAGTCTGTTATCAGTAGAGAAGTCTTGGCTGTTGATGGGTTTGATCTAGTCTGTTATCAGTAGAGAAGTCTTGGCTGTTAATGGGTTTGATCTAGTCTGTTATCAGTAGAGAAGTCTTGGTTGTTAATGGGTTTGATCTAGTCTGTTATCAGTAGAGAAGTCTTGGCTGTTAATGGGTTTGATCTAGTCTGTTATCAGTAGAGAAGTCTTGGCTGTTAATGGGTTTGATCTAGTCTGTTATCAGTAGAGAAGTCTTGGCTGTTAAAAGGTTTGAACTAGTCTGTTATTGGTAGAGAAGTCTTGGCTGTTGATGGGTTTGATCTAGTCTGTTATCGGTAGAGAAGTCTTGGCTGTTAATGGGTTTGATCTAGTCTGTTATTGGTAGAGAAGTCTTGGCTGTTGATGGGTTTGATATAGTCTGTTATCAGTAGAGAAGTCTTGGCTGTTAAAAGGTTTGATCTAGTCTGTTATTGGTAGAAGTCTTGGCTGTTGATGGGTTTGATATAGTCTGTTATCATTAGAGAAGTCTTGGCTGTTAATGGGTTTGATCTAGTCTGTTATCAGTAGAGAAGTCTTGGCTGTTAATGGGTTTGATCTAGTCTGTTATCAGTAGAGAAGTCTTGGTTGTTAATGGGTTTGATCTAGTCTGTTATCAGTAGAGAAGTCTTGGCTGTTTAATGGGTTTGATCTAGTCTGTTATCAGTAGAGAAGTCTTGGCTGTTTAATGGGTTTGATCTAGTCTGTTATTGGTAGAGAAGTCTTGGCTGTTTAATGGGTTTGATCTAATCTGTTATCAGTAGAGAAGTCTTTGCTGTTGATGGGTTTGATCTAGTATGTTATCAGTAGAGAAGTCTTGGCTGTTAATGGGTTTGATCTAGTCTGTAATCAGTAGAGAAGTCTTTGCTGTTGATGGGTTTGATCTAGTCTGTTATCAGTAGAGAAGTCTTGGCTGTTTAATGGGTTTGATCTAGTCTGTTATCAGTAGAGAAGTCTTGGCTGTTTAATGGGTTTGATCTAGTCTGTTATCAGTAGAGAAGTCTTGGCTGTTTAATGGGTTTGATCTAGTCTGTTATCAGTAGAGAAGTCTTGGCTGTTAATGGGTTTGATCTAGTCTGTTATCAGTAGAGAAGTCTTGGCTGTTGATGGGTTTGATCTAGTCTGTTATCAGTAGAGAAGTCTTGGCTGTTGATGGGTTTGATCTAGTCTGTTATCAGTAGAGAAGTCTTGGCTGTTAATGGGTTTGATCTAGTCTGTTATCAGTAGAGAAGTCTTGGCTGTTGATGGGTTTGATCTAGTCTGTTATCAGTAGAGAAGTCTTGGCTGTTGATGGGTTTGATCTAGTCTGTTATCAGTAGAGAAGTCTTGGCTGTTTAATGGGTTTGATCTAGTCTGTTATCAGTAGAGAAGTCTTGGCTGTTGATGGGTTTGATCTAGTATGTTATCAGTAGAGAAGTCTTGGCTGTTGATGGGTTTGATCTAGTCTGTTATCAGTAGAGAAGTCTTGGCTTTGATATAGTCTGTTATCAGTAGAGAAGTCTTGGCTGTTGATGGGTTTGATCTAGTCTGTTATCAGTAGAGAAGTCTTGGCTGTTGATGGGTTTGATCTAGTCTGTTATCAGTAGAGAAGTCTTGGCTGTTGATGGGTTTGATCTAGTCTGTTATCGGTAGAGAAGTCTTGGCTGTTGATGGGTTTGATCTAGTCTGTTATCAGTAGAGAAGTCTTGGCTGTTTAATGGGTTTGATCTAGTCTGTTATTGGTAGAGAAGTCTTGGCTGTTTAATGGGTTTGATCTAGTCTGTTATTGGTAGAGAAGTCTTGGCTGTTGATGGGTTTGATCTAGTCTGTTATCGGTAGAGAAGTCTTGGCTGTTGATGGGTTTGATATAGTCTGTTATCATTAGAGAAGTCTTGGCTGTTAAAAGGTTTGATCTAGTCTGTTATTGGTAGAGAAGTCTTGGCTGTTAATGGGTTTGATCTAGTCTGTTATCAGTAGAGAAGTCTTTGCTGTTGATGGGTTTGATCTAGTATGTTATCAGTAGAGAAGTCTTGGCTGTTAATGGGTTTGATCTAGTCTGTAATCAGTAGAGAAGTCTTTGCTGTTGATGGGTTTGATCTAGTATGTTATCAGTAGAGAAGTCTTGGCTGTTAATGGGTTTGATCTAGTCTGTTATCAGTAGAGAAGTCTTGGTTGTTAATGGGTTTGATCTAGTCTGTTATCAGTAGAGAAGTCTTGGCTGTTTAATGGGTTTGATCTAGTCTGTTATCAGTAGAGAAGTCTTGGCTGTTTAATGGGTTTGATCTAGTCTGTTATCAGTAGAGAAGTCTTGGCTGTTAATGGGTTTGATCTAGTCTGTTATCAGTAGAGAAGTCTTGGCTGTTGATGGGTTTGATCTAGTCTGTTATCAGTAGAGAAGTCTTGGCTGTTGATGGGTTTGATCTAGTCTGTTATCAGTAGAGAAGTCTTGGCTGTTAATGGGTTTGATCTAGTCTGTTATCAGTAGAGAAGTCTTGGCTGTTGATGGGTTTGATCTAGTCTGTTATCAGTAGAGGAGTCTTGGCTGTTGATGGGTTTGATCTAGTCTGTTATCAGTAGAGAAGTCTTGGCTGTTGATGGGTTTGATCTAGTCTGTTATCAGTAGAGAAGTCTTGGCTGTTAATGGGTTTGATCTAGTCTGTTATCAGTAGAGAAGTCTTGGCTGTTGATGGGTTTGATCTAGTCTGTTATCAGTAGAGAAGTCTTGGCTGTTGATGGGTTTGATCTAGTCTGTTATCAGTAGAGAAGTCTTGGCTGTTTAATGGGTTTGATCTAGTCTGTTATCAGTAGAGAAGTCTTGGCTGTTGATGGGTTTGATCTAGTATGTTATCAGTAGAGAAGTCTTGGCTGTTGATGGGTTTGATCTAGTCTGTTATCAGTAGAGAAGTCTTGGCTTTGATATAGTCTGTTATCAGTAGAGAAGTCTTGGCTGTTGATGGGTTTGATCTAGTCTGTTATCAGTAGAGAAGTCTTGGCTGTTGATGGGTTTGATCTAGTCTGTTATCAGTAGAGAAGTCTTGGCTGTTGATGGGTTTGATCTAGTCTGTTATCGGTAGAGAAGTCTTGGCTGTTGATGGGTTTGATCTAGTCTGTTATCAGTAGAGAAGTCTTGGCTGTTTAATGGGTTTGATCTAGTCTGTTATTGGTAGAGAAGTCTTGGCTGTTTAATGGGTTTGATCTAGTCTGTTATTGGTAGAGAAGTCTTGGCTGTTGATGGGTTTGATCTAGTCTGTTATCGGTAGAGAAGTCTTGGCTGTTGATGGGTTTGATCTAGTATGTTATCAGTAGAGAAGTCTTGGCTGTTGATGGGTTTGATCTAGTCTGTTATCAGTAGAGAAGTCTTGGCTGTTTAATGGGTTTGATCTAGTCTGTTATTGGTAGAGAAGTCTTGGCCGTTGATGGGTTTGATCTAGTCTGTTATCGGTAGAGAAGTCTTGGCTGTTGATGGGTTTGATATAGTCTGTTATCAGTAGAGAAGTCTTGGCTGTTGATGGGTTTGATCTAGTCTGTTATCAGTAGAGAAGTCTTGGCTGTTGATGGGTTTGATCTAGTCTGTTATCAGTAGAGAAGTCTTGGCTGTTAATGGGTTTGATCTAGTCTGTTATCAGTAGAGAAGTCTTGGTTGTTAATGGGTTTGATCTAGTCTGTTATCAGTAGAGAAGTCTTGGCTGTTTAATGGGTTTGATCTAGTCTGTTATCAGTAGAGAAGTCTTGGCTGTTGATGGGTTTGATCTAGTCTGTTATCAGTAGAGAAGTCTTGGCTGTTGATGGGTTTGATCTAGTCTGTTATCAGTAGAGAAGTCTTGGCTGTTAATGGGTTTGATCTAGTCTGTTATCAGTAGAGAAGTCTTGGCTGTTAATGGGTTTGATCTAGTCTGTTATCAGTAGAGAAGTCTTGGCTGTTAAAAGGTTTGAACTAGTCTGTTATTGGTAGAGAAGTCTTGGCTGTTGATGGGTTTGATCTAGTCTGTTATCGGTAGAGAAGTCTTGGCTGTTAATGGGTTTGATCTAGTCTGTTATTGGTAGAGAAGTCTTGGCTGTTGATGGGTTTGATATAGTCTGTTATCAGTAGAGAAGTCTTGGCTGTTAAAAGGTTTGATCTAGTCTGTTATTGGTAGAGAAGTCTTGGCTGTTGATGGGTTTGATATAGTCTGTTATCATTAGAGAAGTCTTGGCTGTTAATGGGTTTGATCTAGTCTGTTATCAGTAGAGAAGTCTTGGCTGTTAATGGGTTTGATCTAGTCTGTTATCAGTAGAGAAGTCTTGGTTGTTAATGGGTTTGATCTAGTCTGTTATCAGTAGAGAAGTCTTGGCTGTTTAATGGGTTTGATCTAGTCTGTTATCAGTAGAGAAGTCTTGGCTGTTTAATGGGTTTGATCTAGTCTGTTATTGGTAGAGAAGTCTTGGCTGTTTAATGGGTTTGATCTAATCTGTTATCAGTAGAGAAGTCTTTGCTGTTGATGGGTTTGATCTAGTATGTTATCAGTAGAGAAGTCTTGGCTGTTAATGGGTTTGATCTAGTCTGTAATCAGTAGAGAAGTCTTTGCTGTTGATGGGTTTGATCTAGTATGTTATCAGTAGAGAAGTCTTGGCTGTTAATGGGTTTGATCTAGTCTGTTATCAGTAGAGAAGTCTTGGTTGTTAATGGGTTTGATCTAGTCTGTTATCAGTAGAGAAGTCTTGGCTGTTTAATGGGTTTGATCTAGTCTGTTATCAGTAGAGAAGTCTTGGCTGTTTAATGGGTTTGATCTAGTCTGTTATCAGTAGAGAAGTCTTGGCTGTTAATGGGTTTGATCTAGTCTGTTATCAGTAGAGAAGTCTTGGCTGTTGATGGGTTTGATCTAGTCTGTTATCAGTAGAGAAGTCTTGGCTGTTGATGGGTTTGATCTAGTCTGTTATCAGTAGAGAAGTCTTGGCTGTTAATGGGTTTGATCTAGTCTGTTATCAGTAGAGAAGTCTTGGCTGTTGATGGGTTTGATCTAGTCTG
Organism: Oncorhynchus masou masou; assembly: GCF_036934945.1. Classification (NCBI taxonomy): domain Eukaryota; kingdom Metazoa; phylum Chordata; class Actinopteri; order Salmoniformes; family Salmonidae; genus Oncorhynchus; species Oncorhynchus masou. The sequence continues at coordinate 19,720 of NW_027002800.1, read as the reverse complement.
TTATCAGTAGAGAAGTCTTGGCTGTTGATGGGTTTGATCTAGTCTGTTATCAGTAGAGAAGTCTTGGCTGTTTAATGGGTTTGATCTAGTCTGTTATCAGTAGAGAAGTCTTGGCTGTTGATGGGTTTGATCTAGTATGTTATCAGTAGAGAAGTCTTGGCTGTTGATGGGTTTGATCTAGTCTGTTATCAGTAGAGAAGTCTTGGCTTTGATATAGTCTGTTATCAGTAGAGAAGTCTTGGCTGTTGATGGGTTTGATCTAGTCTGTTATCAGTAGAGAAGTCTTGGCTGTTGATGGGTTTGATCTAGTCTGTTATCAGTAGAGAAGTCTTGGCTGTTGATGGGTTTGATCTAGTCTGTTATCGGTAGAGAAGTCTTGGCTGTTGATGGGTTTGATCTAGTCTGTTATCAGTAGAGAAGTCTTGGCTGTTTAATGGGTTTGATCTAGTCTGTTATTGGTAGAAGTCTTGGCTGTTTAATGGGTTTGATCTAGTCTGTTATTGGTAGAGAAGTCTTGGCTGTTGATGGGTTTGATCTAGTCTGTTATCGGTAGAGAAGTCTTGGCTGTTGATGGGTTTGATATAGTCTGTTATCATTAGAGAAGTCTTGGCTGTTAAAAGGTTTGATCTAGTCTGTTATTGGTAGAGAAGTCTTGGCTGTTAATGGGTTTGATCTAGTCTGTTATCAGTAGAGAAGTCTTTGCTGTTGATGGGTTTGATCTAGTATGTTATCAGTAGAGAAGTCTTGGCTGTTAATGGGTTTGATCTAGTCTGTAATCAGTAGAGAAGTCTTTGCTGTTGATGGGTTTGATCTAGTATGTTATCAGTAGAGAAGTCTTGGCTGTTAATGGGTTTGATCTAGTCTGTTATCAGTAGAGAAGTCTTGGTTGTTAATGGGTTTGATCTAGTCTGTTATCAGTAGAGAAGTCTTGGCTGTTTAATGGGTTTGATCTAGTCTGTTATCAGTAGAGAAGTCTTGGCTGTTTAATGGGTTTGATCTAGTCTGTTATCAGTAGAGAAGTCTTGGCTGTTAATGGGTTTGATCTAGTCTGTTATCAGTAGAGAAGTCTTGGCTGTTGATGGGTTTGATCTAGTCTGTTATCAGTAGAAGTCTTGGCTGTTGATGGGTTTGATCTAGTCTGTTATCAGTAGAGAAGTCTTGGCTGTTAATGGGTTTGATCTAGTCTGTTATCAGTAGAGAAGTCTTGGCTGTTGATGGGTTTGATCTAGTCTGTTATCAGTAGAGGAGTCTTGGCTGTTGATGGGTTTGATCTAGTCTGTTATCAGTAGAGAAGTCTTGGCTGTTTAATGGGTTTGATCTAGTCTGTTATCAGTAGAGAAGTCTTGGCTGTTGATGGGTTTGATCTAGTATGTTATCAGTAGAGAAGTCTTGGCTGTTGATGGGTTTGATCTAGTCTGTTATCAGTAGAGAAGTCTTGGCTTTGATATAGTCTGTTATCAGTAGAGAAGTCTTGGCTGTTGATGGGTTTGATCTAGTCTGTTATCAGTAGAGAAGTCTTGGCTGTTGATGGGTTTGATCTAGTCTGTTATCAGTAGAGAAGTCTTGGCTGTTGATGGGTTTGATCTAGTCTGTTATCGGTAGAGAAGTCTTGGCTGTTGATGGGTTTGATCTAGTCTGTTATCAGTAGAGAAGTCTTGGCTGTTTAATGGGTTTGATCTAGTCTGTTATTGGTAGAGAAGTCTTGGCTGTTTAATGGGTTTGATCTAGTCTGTTATTGGTAGAGAAGTCTTGGCTGTTGATGGGTTTGATCTAGTCTGTTATCGGTAGAGAAGTCTTGGCTGTTGATGGGTTTGATCTAGTATGTTATCAGTAGAGAAGTCTTGGCTGTTGATTGGTTTGATCTAGTCTGTTATCAGTAGAGAAGTCTTGGCTGTTTAATGGGTTTGATCTAGTCTGTTATTGGTAGAGAAGTCTTGGCTGTTGATGGGTTTGATCTAGTCTGTTATCGGTAGAGAAGTCTTGGCTGTTGATGGGTTTGATATAGTCTGTTATCAGTAGAGAAGTCTTGGCTGTTGATGGGTTTGATCTAGTCTGTTATCAGTAGAGAAGTCTTGGCTGTTGATGGGTTTGATCTAGTATGTTATCAGTAGAGAAGTCTTGGCTGTTGATGGGTTTGATCTAGTCTGTTATCAGTAGAGAAGTCTTGGCTGTTTAATGGGTTTGATCTAGTCTGTTATTGGTAGAGAAGTCTTGGCTGTTGATGGGTTTGATCTAGTCTGTTATCAGTAGAGAAGTCTTGGCTGTTGATGGGTTTGATCTAGTCTGTTATCAGTAGAGAAGTCTTGGCTGTTTAATGGGTTTGATCTAGTCTGTTATTGGTAGAGAAGTCTTGGCTGTTGATGGGTTTGATCTAGTCTGTTATCAGTAGAGAAGTCTTGGCTGTTGATGGGTTTGATCTAGTATGTTATCAGTAGAGAAGTCTTGGTTGTTAATGGGTTTGATCTAGTCTGTTATCAGTAGAGAAGTCTTGGCTGTTGATGGGTTTTGTTCTCAGCTGTAAATGAAAGTAGACAGACAACAGAGCTGCATGCTGGTGCAGGGTGACTGTAGCAACCTGTAGGGCCGGTGGTCAGCTCACAGTGGTTTCCTGTTACTGGGAGGTGGAGAGGGTCTGACTGGGCGCTGTTACTGGGAGGTGGAGAGGGTCTGACTGGGCTCTGTTACTGGGAGGTGGAGAGGAGTGGGAGAGGGTCTGACTGGGCTCTGTTACTGGGAGGTGGAGAGGGGCTGACTGGGTGCTGTTACTGGGAGGTGGAGAGGGTCTGACTGGGCGCTGTTACTGGGAGGTGGAGAGGGTCTGACTGGGTGCTGTTACTGGGAGGTGGAGAGGAGTGGGAGAGGGTCTGACTGGGTGCTGTTACTGGGAGGTGGAGAGGAGTGGGAGAGGGTCTGACTGGGCGCTGTTACTGGGAGTGGGAGAGGGTCTGACTGGGTGCTGTTACTGGGAGGTGGAGAGGGTCTGACTGGGTGCTGTTACTGGGAGTGGGAGAGGGTCTGACTGGGTGCTGTTACTGGGAGGTGGAGAGGAGTGGGAGAGGGTCTGACTGGGTGCTGTTACTGGGAGGTGGAGAGGGTCTGACTGGGCGCTGTTACTGGGAGGTGGAGAGGGTCTGACTGGGCGCTGTTACTGCGAGGTGGAGAGGGTCTGACTGGGTGCTGTTACTGGGAGGTGGAGAGGGTCTGACTGGGTGCTGTTACTGGGAGGTGGAGAGGGTCTGACTGGGCGCTGTTACTGCGAGGTGGAGAGGAGTGGCAGAGGGTCTGACTGGGTGCTGTTACTGGGAGGTGGAGAGGGTCTGACTGGGTGCTGTTACTGGGAGGTGGAGAGGGTCTGACTGGGCTCTGTTACTGGGAGGTGGAGAGGGTCTGACTGGGTGCTGTTACTGGGAGGTGGAGAGGGTCTGACTGGGCGCTGTTACTGGGAGGTGGAGAGGGTCTGACTGGGTGCTGTTACTGGGAGGTGGAGAGGGGCTTGTATAGGAGTGACATATGGGACTGTTAGAGGAGACAGTAATGACTGTGTGCTGGGAGCCAATAACAAGTCCTGGAGTCTATGGATATTCTGGACAGTTACTGGGAGGTCCCCTCCCATTGGATAAATAACCTGACTCCCCCTCCCACTGTCTACTAGCTCCCCTCCCATTGGATAAATAACCTATACTCCCCCTCCCACTGTTACTGCTCCCCTCCCATTGGATGAATAGGGTCTCCCCTCCCACTGTTACTGGGATTGGATGAATAAGACACTCCCCCTCCCACTGTCTACTAGCTCCCCTGTTGGATGAATAACTACACTCCCCTCCCACTGTCTACTAGCTCCCCTCCCATTGGATAAATAACCTACACTCCCTCCCACTGTCTACTAGCTCCCCCTCCCATTGGATGAATAACCTACACTCCCCTCCCACTGTCTACTAGCTCCCCTCCCATTGGATGAATAACCTACACTCCCCCTCCCACTGTTACTAGCTCCCCTCCCATTGGATAAATAACCTATACTCCCCCTCCCACTGTCTACTGTCCCCTCCCATTGGATGAATGGGAGACACTCCCCCCCTCCCACTGGTGCTAGCTCCCCTCCCATTGGATGAATAACCTACACTCCCCCTCCCAGTGTCTACTAGCTCCCCTCCCATTGGATGAATAACCTGACTCCCCCTCCCACTGTTACTAGCTCCCCTCCCATTGGATGAATAACCTACACTCCCCCTCCCACTGTCTACTAGCTCCCCTCCCATTGGATGAATAACCTGACTCCCCCTCCCACTGTCTACTAGCTCCCATCCCATTGGATGAAGGGTCTGACTCCCCCTCCCACTGTCTACTGCTCCCCTCCCATTGGGACACTCCCCCTCCCACTGTCTACTAGCTCCCCTCCCATTGGATAAATAACCTATACTCCCCCTCCCACTGTTACTAGCTCCCCTCCCATTGGATGAGGGTAACCTACACTCCCCCTCCCACTGTCTACTAGCTCCCCTCCCATTGGATGAATAACCTGACTCCCCCTCCCACTGTCTACTAGCTCCCCTCCCATTGGATAAATAAGGGTCCCCTCCCACTGTCTACTAGCTTCCCATTGGATGGATACACTCCCCCCTCCCACTGTGGAGAGCTCCCCTCCCTCCCACTGTCTACTAGTCCCCTCCCATGGGAGGTAACCTACACTCCCCTCCCACTGTCTACTAGCTCCCCTCCCATTGGATGAATCTGACTGGGTCCCACTGTTACTAGCTCCCCTCCCATTGGATGGATAGGGTCTGACTCCCCTCCCACTGTTACTGGGAGCTCCCATCCCATTGGATGGATAACCTCACTCCCCCTCCCACTGTCTACTAGCTCCCATCCCATTGGATGAATAACCTACACTCCCCCTCCCACTGTCTACTAGCTCCCATCCCATTGGATGGTCTGACTCCCCCTCCCACTGTCTACTAGGGATGAATGGAGACTCCCCTCCCACTGTCTACTAGCTCCCATCCCATTGGATGAATAACCTACACTCCCCCTCCCACTGTCTACTAGCTCCCATCCCATTGGATGAATAACCTATACTCCCCCTCCCACTGTTACTAGGGATTGGATGAATAACCTACACTCCCCTCCCACTGTCTACTAGCTCCCATCCCATTGGATGAATAACCTATACTCCCCCTCCCACTGTCTACTAGCTCCCCTCCCATTGGATGAATAACCTACACTCCCCCTCCCACTGTCTACTAGCTCCCCTCCCATTGGATGAATAACCTACACTCCTGTTACACTGTCTGGCACAATAATAAGGAAGCTGACATACACGTCCCCTCCCCCCACTTCCACAATAAATAAAAAGAGCAAGAGGATAATATCACCTGGAGGACAAACAGTAATATTCACTGAATAGACATTTGTTGGAACTCCAGAAGAGCAGGAAAAGGGCTGATAGTGTATAAAGGTTCTTTTTTTTCTTTTAACTTTAACTCAAGCTGTATTAAATACAGGCTTTGTACAGGACAATTGCACTTCACCAAAACAGAAATATACAAACAAGGAAATTACAGCCGAAAATAGTTTTTTTAACTGATTAAGAAAAGAAAACCTAAAACATAACTACAGAAGTGGAAGTGTATCTGGACTGGCCAGCTGGCACTCTGTCCTTCTATAGAGCCTCCTCTGACACACTGACCCAGGGTCTGACCTTCACATTCACTGGCCCCTCTATCCAGGGATTTGGTATGAACCCTCAGTGTCCCTGGTCTAACACACTGAGGTGCTCTATACAGGGTTGGGTATGAACCCTCAGTGTCCCTGTGTCTAACACACTGAGCCCCTCTATCCAGGATTTTGGGTTTGGTATGAACCCTCAGTGTCCCTGTTAACACACTGAGCCCCTGGGAGGGTTTGGGAACCCTCAGTGTCCCTGTGTCTAACACACTGGCCCCTCTATCCAGGGTTTTGGTATGAACCCTCAGTGTCCCTGGGTCTAACTGGGTGCTGTTATCCAGGTTTTGGGAGGATGGGAGAGGGTCTAACACACTGAGCCCCTGTTCCAGGGTTTTGGGACCCTCAGTGTCCCTGTGTCTAACACACTGCCCCTCTGTCCAGGGTTTTGGGTTTTGGGAACCCTCAGTGTCCCTGGTCTGACTGAGCCCCTGTTCCAGGGTTTTGGTATGAACCCTCAGTGTCCCTGGTCTAACACACTGGCCCCTCTATCCAGGGTTTTGGGTTTTGGTATGAACCCTCAGTGTCCCTGTGTCTAACACACTGAGCCCCTGTTATCCAGGGTTTTGGGTTTTGGTATGAGTGTCCCTGTGTCTGACTGAGCCCCTCTTCCAGGGTTTTGGTATGAAGAGTGTCCCTGTGTCTAACACACTGAGCCCCTCTATCCAGGGTTTTGGGTTTGGTATGAACCCTCAGTGTCCCTGTGTCTGACTGAGCCCCTCTATCCAGGGTTTTGGTATGAACCCTCAGTGTCCCTGTGTCTAACACACTGAGCCCCTCTGTACAGGGTTTTGGGTTTTGGTATGAACCCTCAGTGTCCCTGTGTCTGACTGGCCCCTCTTACAGGGAGGTATGAACCCTCAGTGTCCCTGTGTCTAACACACTGAGCCCCTCTATCCAGGGTTTTGGGTTTTGGTATGAACCCTCAGTGGAGAGTGTCTAACACACTGGGCCCCTGTTACAGGGTTTGGGTTTTGGAGAACCCTCAGTGTCCCTGTGTCTACACACTGAGCCCCTCTATCCAGGGTTTTGGGTTTTGGTATGAACCCTCAGTGTCCCTGTGTCTAACACACTGAGCCCCTCTATACAGGGTTTTGGGTTTTGGTATGAACCCTCAGTGTCCCTGACTAACACACTGAGCCCCTCTATCCAGGGTTTTGGGTTTTGGTATGAACCCTGTGTCCCTGTGTCTAACACACTGAGCCCCTCTATCCAGGGTTTGGGATGAACCCTCAGTGTCCCTGTCTAACACACTGAGCCCCTCTATCCAGGGTTTTGGGTTTTGGTATGAACCCTCAGTGTCCCTGTTAACACACTGGGAGCCCCTCTATCCAGGGTTTTGGTATGAACCCTCAGTGTCCCTGTGTCTGGGAGCCCCTCTAACCAGGGTTTGGTATGAACCCTCAGTGTCCCTGTTAACACACTGAGCCCCTCTATCCAGGGTTGGGTATGAACCCTCAGTGTCCCTGTGTCTAACACACTGAGCCCCTCTATCCAGGATTTTGGGTTTGGTATGAACCCTCAGTGTCCCTGTGTCTAACACACTGAGCCCCTCTATCCAGGGTTTTGGGTTTTGGTATGAACCCTCAGTGTCCCTGTGTCTAACACACTGAGCCCCTCTATCCAGGATTTTGGGTTTGGTATGAACCCTCAGTGTCCCTGTGTCTAACACACTGAGCCCCTCTATCCAGGGTTTTGGGTTTGGTATGACCCCTCAGTGTCCCTGTGTCAGGTGAAAACGTTTCATGAGGAAACCTCTGATCTTATTGTTATTGACTGACGTTTGTAAAGAATGACGTTTGTAGAACGTTTATTTCGTCAAATTGTTGACTCAACAACCAATCAACAAGCTACTGTTTGAACTCAGTTCCTGGTTCGGATAAAGAAAAAATAAAGCTGCTGTTTTTAAAACACATTAAATATGTTGACTTTTTGTTGTCCTATGAAACAAGAATGGGGCTGTTAAATAAATGTTTGGTTGAAACCAACACAACACACTTACACCCCTCTCCATTGTTGTAGACAAGGCCAAAACAAAACCATATGACAATGAACACACAAAACTCCAGGGGAATTAATTAAAATGTTATTCTGGGTTTTTATTTTAGGATACATAAAGAGGATGCTTCATAGACAACAATAATTAGAGATCTGCAATTAACCTTTAACCTCACGGAACAATGTAAACAAACATGGCAATGCTTCTACTGTTGTTAAGGGTTAACAAGAAATCAGCTCTCTATACAATACTGATTGGGCTGGTTAACAAGACAGGTATCATCATCACTGTCATCATCATCATCATCATCATCATCATGGCTATATTATAAAGCTTCTACTGTTGTTAAGGGTTAACAGGAAACCAGCTCTCTATACAATACTGATTGGGCTGGTTAACAAGACAGGTATCATCATCACTATCATCATCATCACCATGGCGATATTATAAAGCTTCTACAGTGCTGGATGCTGAAGCCGTCTCCTAGGTGCTACTGCTGCTATTTCAACCTGTTCATAACATTTAAAAAAACAAACAACAACAGGCATTCAGAACAACGTCGACACCCTGTGCTGTACATCAATAATGAGTTGTTTCAGGAGGAAACCGGATGAATTATGATCTGACTGGTCTCTAAAACAAGTCAACAATATATAATACATCTTATATTAGCGGTCCTGACTGGGAAAAAAAACCTGCCTTCAATTTAAACATGGGGTATATCTGTAGGTAAGTGTGGTTGTGTGTTAATAAGTAGGGGTTTAAAATATAGACTGTTAGATCCCGACGTTACAGTGAGCCTGACCAGTTCTCCATTCCTTCAACCCCAAAGGAAGTTGGGAACGACATGCAGACACACTACATCATCTAATAGAATATTCTTCCTTCACAAAATCCCAAATGTCTGACTTGGATTTATCTCAACTGGAAACATAATTTGTTCTGTTTAAAAAAAAAAAAAAAGGAGCTAGGACACTCAGAGGACCCACAGAACCCAAACATCATCTCAGGGGTTAAAAAAATAAATAATTGGCATGTGGCGGCCATTTTGTATCATTACAACCTGGTTTCGGTTAGCTTGCTGATAACCACTCCTGTCAGGTGTGTTTGTTTTCTTATCCTGGGTGCCTTCATCTGTTAGGGAGGGTTTGTGTGATATGATCTAAAATAAGACTATGTTTTGTGCTTGTGCCTTTTGCAGGCATATCATTAGGACATTACTGGGACATGAGGAATGCTAGGACTGCCACATGAGCAATGGGACAAATTCAAGTGTGTGTTAAAGGGATACTTCGGGATTGTGGCAGTGAGGCCCTTTATCTACTTCCCCAAAGACAGATAAACTCCTGGATACCAGTTGTATGTCTCTGTGTCCAGGTTGAAGAAAGTTAGAGGTAGTTTCACGAGGTTTCCAGTCATTGCGCTAGTCAGCAATTGCGCTAGTCAGCAATTGCGCTAGTTAGCAATTGCGCTAGTTAGCAGTGCGCTAGTTGCGCTAGTTAGCAATTAGGAGCAACTTCTTTCAAAATGCACACAGACAACATAAAAAATGGTATCCACCAGTATCATCTGACTCTGGAGAAAAGGAGAAAAAAGGGCTTCATTGCCAAAATCCCGTAGCATCCCTTTAAAGTGTATGCGTTACTGTGTGAACCTCTGTTCTAGGTTAAGACTCTCGTGCTTCCTCTCTCCTACACCGCGTCCAGTTGGTCTCGGCCCCATGTTGATGTTTTGGCCCAGTCCAGGGTGGACGGGTAGACAGCGTTCTAGTTGTGTTCCGCCAGGACGTCGCTGAACACGTTCAGGAACATGTGAACATGGTACTCTTTAAACACCAGAGCAGGACGGAACCGAATGGAGCGATCTCCACAGCCACCCAGCAGAACACCTGGGAGACAGAACGAGAAGATGAGAGGTTACACAGAATATCACCAGCGTGGAGTGTGTATAGGAGTGTGTACGCAGGTGTTTCTGTCTATCCATCCATCATCTGTGGGGGGGTTGGGTGGGGGGTTGTATGTGAATAGTCTTACCCTTGTCCCGGGCTTTGAGGATGATGCTGTTGCGTGTGGCGTCATCACGGATGTCGATGGCACAGAATGTCCCCTGTCCCCAGCACTGCTCAACAGGTTAGGGTACTGGTCCTGAAGGAGAGGCACAGACTTAGGATGTCTCTGGTCTCTGGTACCTGTAGTTGGTAGAGTCTCTGTCTCTGGTACCTGTAGATGGTAGAGTCTCTGGTCTCTAGTACCTGTAGATGGTAGAGTCTCTGGTCTCTGGTACCTGTAGTTGGTAGAGTCTCTGGTACCTGTAGTTGGTAGAGTCTCTGGTCTCTAGTACCTGTAGGTGGTAGAGTCTCTGGTACCTGTAGTTGGTAGAGTCTCTGTCTCTGGTACCTGTAGATGGTAGAGTCTCTGGTACCTGTAGATGGTAGAGTCTCTGTCTCTGGTACCTGTAGGTGGTAGAGTCTCTGGTACCTGTAGATGGTAGAGTCTCTGTCTCTGGTACCTGTAGATGGTAGAGTCTCTGTCTCTGGTACCTGTAGATGGTAGAGTCTCTGTCTCTGGTACCTGTAGATGGTAGAGTCTCTGTCTCTAGTACCTGTAGATGGTAGAGTCTCTGGTACCTGTAGTTGGTAGAGTCTCTGTCTCTAGTACCTGTAGATGGTAGAGTCTCTGGTACCTGTAGTTGGTAGAGTCTCTGGTACCTGTAGTTGGTAGAGTCTCTAGTACCTGTAGTTGGTAGAGTCTCTGGTACCTGTAGTTGGTAGAGTCTCTGGTACCTGTAGTTGGTAGAGTCTCTGGTACCTGTAGTTGGTAGAGTCTCTGGTACCTGTAGTTGGTAGAGTCTCTGGTACCTGTAGTTGGTAGAGTCTCTGGTACCTGTAGTTGGTAGAGTCTCTAGTACCTGTAGATGGTAGAGTCTCTGTCTCTAGTACCTGTAGTTGGTAGAGTCTCTGTCTCTGGTACCTGTAGGTGGTAGAGTCTCTGTCTCTGGTACCTGTAGGTGGTAGAGTCTCTGTCTCTAGTACCTGTAGTTGGTAGAGTCTCTGGTACCTGTAGATGGTAGAGTCTCTGTCTCTGGTACCTGTAGGTGGTAGAGTCTCTGTCTCTAGTACCTGTAGGTGGTAGAGTCTCCGTCTCTAGTACCTGTAGTTGGTAGAGTCTCTGTCTCTAGTACCTGTAGTTGGTAGAGTCTCTGGTACCTGTAGTTGGTAGAGTCTCTGTCTCTAGTACCTGTAGTTGGTAGAGTCTCTGGTACCTGTAGATGGTAGAGTCTCTGTCTCTGGTACCTGTAGGTGGTAGAGTCTCTGTCTCTAGTACCTGTAGATGGTAGAGTCTCTGTTTCTGGTACCTGTAGGTGGTAGAGTCTCTGTCTCTAGTACCTGTAGGTGGTAGAGTCTCTGTTTCTGGTACCTGTAGTTGGTAGAGTCTCTGTCTCTAGTACCTGTAGATGGTAGAGTCTCTGGTACCTGTAGTTGGTAGAGTCTCTGTCTCTAGTACCTGTAGATGGTAGAGTCTCTGGTACCTGTAGTTTGTAGAGTCTCTGGCACCTGTAGTTGGTAGAGTCTCTAGTACCTGTAGTTGGTAGAGTCTCTGGTACCTGTAGTTTGTAGAGTCTCTGGCACCTGTAGTTGGTAGAGTCTCTAGTACCTGTAGTTGGTAGAGTCTCTAGTACCTGTAGTTGGTAGAGTTTCTGATACCTGTAGGTGGTAGAGTTTCTGGTACCTGTAGGTGGTAGAGTCTCTGGTACCTGTAGTTGGTAGAGTCTCTAGTACCTGTAGTTGGTAGAGTCTCTGGTACCTGTAGTTTGTAGAGTCTCTGGTACCTGTAGTTTGTAGAGTCTCTGGCACCTGTAGTTGGTAGGGTCTCTACTACCTGTAGTTGGTAGAGTCTCTAGTACCTGTAGTTGGTAGAGTCTCTAGTACCTGTAGTTGGTAGAGTCTCTAGTACCTGTAGTTGGTAGAGTTTCTGGTACCTGTAGGTGGTAGAGTCTCTGGTACCTGTAGTTGATAGAGTCTCTAGTACCTGTAGTTGGTAGAGTCTCTAGTACCTGTAGTTGGTAGAGTCTCTAGTACCTGTAGTTGGTAGAGTTTCTGGTACCTGTAGGTGGTAGAGTCTCTGGTACCTGTAGTTGATAGAGTCTCTAGTACCTGTAGTTGGTAGAGTCTCTAGTACCTGTAGTTGGTAGAGTCTCTAGTACCTGTAGTTGGTAGAGTCTCTGGTACCTGTAGTTGGTAGAGTCTCTACTACCTGTAGTTGGTAGAGTCTCTAGTACCTGTAGTTGGTAGAGTCTCTAGTACCTGTAGTTGGTAGAGTCTCTAGTACCTGTAGTTGGTAGAGTTTCTGGTACCTGTAGGTGGTAGAGTCTCTGGTACCTGTAGTTGATAGAGTCTCTAGTACCTGTAGTTGGTAGAGTCTCTAGTACCTGTAGTTGGTAGAGTCTCTAGTACCTGTAGTTGGTAGAGTTTCTGGTACCTGTAGGTGGTAGAGTCTCTGGTACCTGTAGTTGATAGAGTCTCTAGTACCTGTAGTTGGTAGAGTCTCTAGTACCTGTAGTTGGTAGAGTCTCTAGTACCTGTAGTTGGTAGAGTCTCTGGTACCTGTAGTTGGTAGAGTCTCTGGTACCTGTAGTTGGTAGAGTCTCTGTCTCTGGTACCTGTAGTTGGTAGAGTCTCTGGTACCTGTAGTTGGTAGAGTCTCTAGTACCTGTATTTGGTAGAGTCTCTGGTACCTGTAATTGGTAGAGTCTCTGTCTCTGGTACCTGTAGTTGGTAGAGTCTCTAGTACCTGTAGTTGGTAGAGTCTCTGTCTCTAGTACCTGTAGTTGGTAGAGTCTCTGTCTCTAGTACCTGTAGTTGGTAGAGTCTCTAGTACCTGTAGTTGGTAGAGTCTTTGTCTCTGGTACCTGTAGTTGGTAGAGTCTTTGTCTCTGGTACCTGTAGTTGGTAGAGTCTCTAGTACCTGTAGTTGGTAGTCTCTAGTACCTGTAATTGGTAGAGTCTCTAGCACCTGTAATTGGTAGAGTCTCTAGTACCTGTAATTGGTAGAGTCTCTAGTACCTGTAATTGGTAGAGTCTCTAGCACCTGTAGGTGGTAGAGTCTCTGTCTCTAGTACCTGTAGTTGGTAGAGTCTCTGTCTCTAGTACCTGTAGTTGGTAGAGTCTCTAGTACCTGTAGTTGATAGAGTCTCTAGTACCTGTAGTTGGTAGAGTCTTTGTCTCTGGTACCTGTAGTTGGTAGAGTCTCTCGTACCTGTAGTTGGTAGAGTCTCCAGTACCAGTAGTTGGTAGAGTCTTTGTCTCTAGTACCTGTAGTTGGTAGAGTATCCAGTACCTGTAGTGGGTAGAGTCTTTGTCTCTGGTACCTGTAGTTGGTAGAGTCTCTAGTACCTGTAGTTGGTAGAGTCTATGTCTCTGGTACCTGTAGTTGGTAGAGTCTCTAGTACCTGTAGTTGGTAGAGTCTCTAGTACCTGTAGTTGGTAGAGTCTCCAGTACCAGTAGTTGGTAGAGTCTCTAGTACCTGTAGTTGGTAGAGTCTTTGTCTCTAGTACCTGTAGTTGGTAGAGTCTCTGTCTCTGGTACCTGTAGTTGGTAGAGTCTCTAGTACCTGTAGTTGGTAGAGTCTCCAGTACCAGTAGTTGGTAGAGTCTCTGTCTCTGGTACCTGTAGTTGGTAGAGTCTCTGTCTCTAGTACCTGTAGTTGGTAGAGTCTCTGGTACCTGTAGTTGGTAGAGTCTCTGTCTCTAGTACCTGTAGTTGGTAGAGTCTCTGTCTCTGGTACCTATAGTTGGTTGAGTCTTTGTCTCTGGTACCTGTAGTTGGTAGAGTCTTTGTCTCTGGTACCTGTAGTTGGTAGAGTCTTTGTCTCTAGTACCTGTAGTTGGTAGAGTCTTTGTCTCTAGTACCTGTAGTTGGTAGAGTCTATAGTACCTGTAGTTGGTAGTCTCTAGTACCTGTAATTGGTAGAGTCTCTAGCACCTGTAATTGGTAGAGTCTCTAGTACCTGTAATTGGTAGAGTCTCTAGCACCTGTAGGTGGTAGAGTCTCTGTCTCTAGTACCTGTAGTTGGTAGAGTCTCTGTCTCTAGTACTTGTAGTTGGTAGAGTCTCTAGTACCTGTAGTTGATAGAGTCTCTAGTACCTGTAGTTGGTAGAGTCTTTGTCTCTGGTACCTGTAGTTGGTAGAGTCTCTAGTACCTGTAGTTGGTAGAGTCTCCAGTACCAGTAGTTGGTAGAGTCTTTGTCTCTAGTACCTGTAGTTGGTAGAGTATCCAGTACCTGTAGTGGGTAGAGTCTTTGTCTCTGGTACCTGTAGTTGGTAGAGTCTCTAGTACCTGTAGTTGGTAGAGTCTTTGTCTCTAGTACCTGTAGTTGTAGAGTCTCTGTCTCTGGTACCTGTAGTTGGTAGAGTCTCTAGTACCTGTAGTTGGTAGAGTCTCTGTCTCTAGTACCTGTAGTTGGTAGAGTCTCTGTCTCTAGTACCTGTAGTTGGTAGAGTCTCTAGTACCTGTAGTTGGTAGAGTCTCTAGTACCTGTAGTTGGTAGAGTCTCCAGTACCAGTAGTTGGTAGAGTCTCTGTCTCTAGTACCTGTAGTTGGTAGAGTCTTTGTCTCTAGTACCTGTAGTTGGTAGAGTCTCTGTCTCTGGTACCTGTAGATGGTAGAGTCTCTGTCTGTGGTACCTGTAGTTGGTAGAGTCTCTGTCTCTGGTACCTGTAGTTGGTAGAGTCTCTGTCTCTGGTACCTGTAGTTGATAGAGTCTCTGTCTCTCTGGTAGTCTCCTGTAGTTGATAGAGTCTCTGGTACCTGTAGTTGGTAGAGTCTCTGTCTCTGGTACCTGTAGATGGTAGAGTCTCTGTCTCTGGTACCTGTAGTTGGTAGAGTCTCTGGTCTCTAGTACCTGTAGATGGTAGAGTCTCTGTCTCTGGTACCTGTAGTTGGTAGAGTCTCTAGTACCTGTAGATGGTAGAGTCTCTGTCTCTGGTACCTGTAGTTGATA
>NW_027002799.1:0-5995 GCF_036934945.1 Oncorhynchus masou masou | reverse complement strand
CACCGAGCTCTGCACACATCCTCATGTCTGTAACAAAGTAGAGGATCTGCACTGAGCTCTGAACACATCCTCATGTCTGTAACAAAGTAGAGGATCTGCACCGAGCTCTGCACACATCCTCATGTCTGTAACAAAGTAGAGGATCTGCACTGAGCTCTGAACACATCCTCATGTCTGTAACAAAGTAGAGGATCTGCACCGAGCTCTGCACACATCCTCATGTCTGTAACAAAGTAGAGGATCTGCACTGAGCTCTGAACACATCCTCATGTCTGTAACAAAGTAGAGGATCTGCACTGAGCTCTGAACACATCCTCATGTCTGTAACAAAGTAGAGGATCTGCACTGAGCTCTGCACACATCCTCATGTCTGTAACAAAGTAGAGGATCTGCACCGAGCTCTGCACACATCCTCATGTCTGTAACAAAGTAGAGGATCTGCACCGAGCTCTGAACACATCCTCATGTCTGTAACAAAGTAGAGGATCTGCACTGAGCTCTGAACACATCCTCATGTCTGTAACAAAGTAGAGGATCTGCACCGAGCTCTGAACACATCCTCATGTCTGTAACAAAGTAGAGGATCTGCACCGAGCTCTGAACACATCCTCATGTCTGTAACAAAGTAGAGGATCTGCACTGAACTCTGAACACATCCTCATCAATACTTAGCAACAAAGTAGAGGATCTGCACCGAGGAGCTCTGCACACATCCTCATGTCTGTAACAAAAGTAGAGGATCTGCACTGAGCTCTGCACACATCCTCATGTCTGGTGGAACAAAGTAGAGGATCTGCACCGAGCTCTGCACATCCTCATGTCTGTAACAAAGTAGAGGATCTGCACCGAGCTCTGAACACATCCTCATGTCTGTAACAAAGTAGAGGATCTGCACTGAGCTCTGAACACATCCTCATGTCTGTAACAAAGTAGAGGATCTGCACTGAGCTCTGAACACATCCTCATGTCTGTAACAAAGTAGAGGATCTGCACTGAGCTCTGCACACATCCTCATGTCTGTAACAAAGTAGAGGATCTGCACCGAGCTCTGCACACATCCTCATGTCTGTAACAAAGTAGAGGATCTGCACCGAGCTCTGAACACATCCTCATGTCTGTAACAAAGTAGAGGATCTGCACTGAGCTCTGAACACATCCTCATGTCTGTAACAAAGTAGAGGATCTGCACCGAGCTCTGAACACATCCTCATGTCTGTAACAAAGTAGAGGATCTGCACCGAGCTCTGAACACATCCTCATGTCTGTAACAAAGTAGAGGATCTGCACTGAGCTCTGAACACATCCTCATGTCTGTAACAAAGTAGAGGATCTGCACTGAGCTCTGCACACATCCTCATGTCTGTAACAAAGGATCTGCACTGAGCTCTGAACACATCCTCATGTCTGTAACAAAGTAGAGGATCTGCACTGAGCTCTGCACACATCCTCATGTCTGTAACAAAGTAAGAGGATCTGCACCGAGCTCTGAACACATCCTCATGTCTGTAACAAAGTAGAGGATCTGCACCGAGCTCTGAACACATCCTCATGTCTGTAACAAAGTAGAGGATCTGCACTGAGCTCTGAACACATCCTCATGTCTGTAACAAAGTAGGGATCTGCACTGAGCTCTGAACACATCCTCATGTCTGTAACAAAGTAGAGGATCTGCACCGAGCTCTGCACACATCATCATGTCTGTAACAAAGTAGAGGATCTGCCGAGCTCTGAACACATCCTCATGTCTGTAACAAAGTAGAGGATCTGCACTGAGCTCTGAACACATCCTCATGTCTGTAACAAAGTAGAGGATCTGCACTGAGCTCTGCACACATCCTCATGTCTGTAACAAAGTAGAGGATCTGCACTGAGCTCTGAACACATCCTCATGTCTGTAACAAAGTAGAGGATCTGCACTGAGCTCTGAACACATCCTCATGTCTGTAACAAAGTAGAGGATCTGCACTGAGCTCTGAACACATCCTCATGTCTGTAACAAAGTAGAGGATCTGCACTGAGCTCTGAACACATCCTCATGTCTGTAACAAAGTAGAGGATCTGCACCGAGCTCTGCACACATCCTCATGTCTGTAACAAAGTAGAGGATCTGCACCGAGCTCTGAACACATCCTCATGTCTGTAACAAAGTAGAGGGCCTCTACGAGCTCTGTGTTTGTGATTGATTGTCTGTAGTGGTGGGGGACGTACTTCCTGTCGGCTGTAGCGTCAATAGTTAACGAACATCCATAGCTAGCTATTTAGCGTAACTCAACGAAGTCTGTGTGCATTTTGTGCACCACAAGTCTATGTTGACATATGTTGACACAATGTTTGCTTACGCCAAACGTTGTGAATTTTGGGAAACTACCAATCAAATAGCTAGCTCCGTAGCTATACTAAGCTAACTATCTACATTACTTTTGTTGCATTTTGAGTTTTTATGCAGGCACAGTGAACCCCACAGATGCCATAAATGCCTGATGGGTGTGGAGGTCCGTAAACACTTTAAGCATAATTAAGGTTTTAGTCTTCATCGAGGCATGTCCATAATTTCCTGTTCAAATAATGCAGTATGTTGATGAGATCATATTGCGCGCGGTACGTGATAAAGCCGAACTTGATGTCAGAGTGATGTCATCCTGACCTGTTGGGCTATAGGTGAGCCCTAAGTTGGACTGACATGTCGCTTTGTGATGGTGTCATCACTTCCACATGTCATATATCCCTATGTTTATATTAACTGTGTGAAGGCAGCAGTGAGAAGATATGCTCAGATGTCACTGTCTGTCTCTCCCTCTCTTGCTCTCTTTCTCTCTCTCTCTCTCTCTCTCTCTCTCTCTCTCTCTCTCTCTCTCTCTCTTCATCTCTCGCTCCGCGATTTCCTGGTTGCTAAAGTTCTAATAGTTTGCCTAATTTCAGTTTATGTGACAAAACAAAAAGCGATGTATAGTGTAGAGAATCATTGTAACATCTGTGAAATATATTTTCAATAACCAAAAAGATGGTATTTTCAGCTGTTTGAAGCTGGTGTACAGAACCCGAAAGTAAAAATGCAAAAGCAAAACGTAGAGAACGGGAAGCATAGAAATAGCGCACATAGAACAAGTCTCCCGCTTCTTGGACTTGCTTTTAATACGAAAGATAGATATATAACTTGAATTTGTCCTGGTCGCCCAATAAGTGACATACTGCAGCTTTAAGAGCCGGTAGTGATCTATAACTGTGAAACAATACTGCAATCTGCAGCCTCATTCTCCCCCTTACAGCCGGGCTTTACTGCTTCTCCTGTGGAAATTAGATTCCATAGATGCACCCCACTAGTTCCTGCATCTAATCTGTAATCAATTTGTTTGCAGTTGCCTACAGTCAAGAGGCAGTCGGAGGGGTGATTGTGTGACTGAGTTGCCTCCAGAGCCAAGATAAATGCCTTCTGGACTTGAATAAATGAGCCCTGACCATGGTCATATAAGTGGTTCCACGAAAAACAAACATTTTTTCCATCTTACTCACGCTCTCTTCATTACACGGCCCACCCCCATCCCATGCCTCTAGCGTATTGCTGATTTGGATTCTACCTTCCATTTGTTGTTACAGATGGTACTATTTTGACCTTATCTGTCTATAAACCCACAGACAACTACATTTATGCAAGTTCACTGCCCTTCTTTGTCAAGTGGAGAGACTGTGTTATTGAAACGACCATTGCATAAGTTACATGTCTCTGTCTTTTTGCTGTTAACACATGTAAAGTGGGAGCGGGCTGGGAATTTTAAAGAGCAGATTATTCCGAAAGCCATTGAGCTTTTTGCTCATTTTCTCTGAAAGCAGCAATGTTTTTTTTTTTCACGTGCTTTAACGAACTGTCATTTGAATAATTGCATCTAATACTTGTTTTTCACAACATTCGGTATGCAGACTGTCTGTTGTTGAATGGGAGATCATTAGATGTGGGCAGACAGTTTGCATGTAGGATGACAGCAGTGTCCTCCATTGGGTTTGCTCCTGCCATGTTTGACATTAAAGAAAGCATTGTTGATGTGTATTCCAGTAATGTCAAAGTTCTTAACATTGTGGATAGAAATAGACTGAATCCCTGTTCTACAACATAGACAATCATATCTGTCATAACACATTTCTTTCTGAATGTTTTCTAACGTTGCACCCCTGAACAGACCCATGGACTCTCAGTGAATGTGGGGATGTTAAAAGAGAGTCACTTGGAAATGGCAACTCTCTCCTTCTCTGACGTATATTTCAAGATATAGACTAGACCAGAAAGAGGGTAAGGAAATAGTTCAAACACTGATTGGAATTGTGATAAAATGATTCCTGTCTAATCATGTTTTCCATCAGTTAATAGTATTGTTAGTGTTCTACACCAGTAACAATACTGAATGTTATCTGTACATAACTTGGTCTATGAAGTGTGACCATCTGATTGTATCCTAACAAGTGTGCAGAGCAGCACATTGGTTCAGAGTTCCATGTCCCAGAACATGTACCAGTTACTGCTCTTCTCATCGTCTCACAGAGTGTGTGTGGGAGTGTGTCAGCAAGCATCTCTCCCCTGCGGCTAAGCTAAGAGCTCTGCACAGAGCAGAGCAGACTGCTTTAAACAGGGCTCTTAACAGGCATCTCGTTAGATGGCTCTGCCTCCTGCCTCCACCCCAAAGGACACCTTCCCTCCGCCCACACATTACCCCATTGTGCCTGAAAACAAAAAGTAAAACTGTGGAAAAATGTAAAAATGTCTTACTCTCTTCAATTCCAGTGATATAATGCTTACCAATGGTCTGATGGATCAGTCTCTCTCTCTCTCTCTCTCTCTCTCTCTCTCTCTCTCTCTCTCTCTCTCTCTCTCTCTCTCTCTCTCTCTCTCTCTCTCTTCGCTCTCTCTCTCTCTCTTTCTCTCTCTCTCTCTCTCTCTCCCTCTCTCTCTATCTCCTTACTTGCTCTCCCACCCTCTCTCTTCTTTCTCCCTCTCTCCCTCTCTGTACTCACTCCCTGTCTCTTCCTCTCTCTCTCTCTCTTCCTCCCTCTCTCTCTCTTCTTTCTGTATCCGCCTGTAAATCAACCCAATAAATATTCTGTTTATATGTCTGCATGCTAACTGCAGTTCCTCTTCAGAAGATCTTTTAGTCCCCTGTTTTGTTTCATTTCAGACGTGCTTGTTGCCAACTAATGTCATAATCCATTTGTTAAATAAGCCTCTGAAAGCCACTGTGCCGAGACGATCCACGGATAGGACAGAGACATAAACAACAAGCAACATCTGATCCTGCGGTGTGTGTGTGTGTGCAATTTCCACTGGGAAAGAAACACGAAGCAGAAAGTTACTCCAAAATGGGCCTGGTCTGTGGTTCCTCCGGGGGAAAGGTCTGGAGTTCAGAACCCCACAGAGTGCCTAGAGTGGGCCTATGAGACAGGCCAGTGGTGGATGATGGAGCCTGGTTCTCCAGGGGTTAGGTCTGAACACACAGCTCCAGAGTGCCTGAAGTGGAGCAAGGAAGCAGGGCACTATGGGCCACGATGGGGTAGTGGGCAACTGATGACTGCATTTAGAGGGAGGTAGGGAGGGAGGGAGGGAGGGGGGGGGTAGGTAGGGAGGAGGAGGACTATGGGCCACGCATGGGGTAGTGGGCAACTGATGACTACATTTAGAGGGAGGTAGGGAGGGAGGGAGGGGAGGGGGTGATTAAGAAGAAGGGTGGTGATTAAGAAGCCCCCTCCTTAGAGGACCATTTATTCCAGGTTACAGTTATTGTGTGGCAAGTCAGTTCTCTTTGTGACACCGGCTGATTGACCTAATGGAGTGAAAGTGTTAGGTCTGTTCAGTCTCAATGTCACAATCTGTCGGTGGTGACACTGTCCCTATGTGTCTGCTGCGGGCACAACTCCAGACACTTTCTGTTAGTCGGCCAATAAATACAGAAAGGTGGCCTCTTTTACAGCAATCCGCAGATAAAAATGTAGTGAAGGTAAATAAATAACATAT
>NW_027002798.1:0-5997 GCF_036934945.1 Oncorhynchus masou masou | reverse complement strand
GTGGCTATAGAGTCAGCTACCATCCTCAGTAGGAGTGGCTATAGAGTCAGCCACCATCCTCAGTAGGAGTGGCTATAGAGTCAGTTACCATCCTCAGTAGGAGGGGCTATAGAGTCAGTTACCATCCTCAGTAGGAGTGGCTATAGAGTCAGCTACCATCCTCAGTAGGAGTGGCTATAGAGTCAGCTACCATCCTCAGTAGGGAGTGGGTATAGAGTCAGCTACCATCCTCAGTAGGAGTGGCTATAGAGTCAGCTACCATCCTCAGTAGGAGTGGGTATAGAGTCAGCTTCCATCCTCAGTAGGAGTGGCTATAGAGTCAGCTACCATCCTCAGTAGAGTGGGTATAGAGTCAGCTACCATCCTCAGTAGGAGTGGCTATAGAGTCAGCTACCATCCTCAGTAGGAGTGGGTATAGAGTCAGCTACCATCCTCAGTAGGAGTGGCTATAGAGTCAGCTACCATCCTCAGTAGGAGTGGCTATAGAGTCAGCTACCATCCTCAGTAGGAGTGGGTATAGAGTCAGCTACCATCCTCAGTAGGAGTGGGTATAGAGTCAGCTACCATCCTCAGTAGGAGTGGGTATAGAGTCAGCTTCCATCCTCAGTAGGAGTGGCTACCATCCTCAGTAGGAGTGGCTATAGAGTCAGCTACCATCCTCAGTAGGAGTGGGTATAGAGTCAGCTTCCATCCTCAGTAGGAGTGGCTATAGAGTCAGCTACCATCCTCAGTAGGAGGGGCTATAGAGTCAGCTACCATCCTCAGTAGGAGTGACTATAGAGTCAGCTACCATCCTCAGTAGGAGTGGCTATAGAGTCAGCTACCATCCTCAGTAGGAGGGGCTATAGAGTCAGCTACCATCCTCAGTAGGAGTGACTATAGAGTCAGCTACCATCCTCAGTAGGAGTGGCTATAGAGTCAGCTACCATCCTCAGTAGGAGTGGCTATAGAGTCAGCTACCATCCTCACTAGGAGTGGCTATAGAGTCAGCTACCATCCTCAGTAAGACTGGCTATAGAGTCAGCTACCATCCTCAGTAAGACTGGCTATAGAGTCAGCTACCATCCTCAGTAGGAGGGGCTATAGAGTCAGCTACCATCCTCAGTAGGAGTGGCTATAGAGTCAGCTACCATCCTCATTAGGAGGGGCTATAGAGTCAGCTACCATCCTCAGCTATAGAGTCAGCTTCCATCCTCAGAGGAGTGGCTATAGAGTCAGCTACCATCCTCAGTAGGAGTGGCTATAGAGTCAGCTACCATCCTCAGTAGGAGTGGCTACCATCCTCAGTAGGAGTGGCTATAGAGTCAGCTTCCATCCTCAGTAGGAGTGGCTACCATCCTCAGTAGGAGTGGCTATAGAGTCAGCTTCCATCCTCAGTAGGAGTGGCTATAGAGTCAGCTAACATCCTCAGTAGGAGTGGCTATAGAGTCAGCTACCATCCTCAGTAGGAGGGGCTATAGAGTCAGCTTCCATCCTCAGTAGGAGTGGCTACCATCCTCAGTAGGAGTGGCTATAGAGTCAGCTACCATCCTCAGTAGGAGTGGCTATAGAGTCAGCTACCATCCTCAGTAGGAGTGGCTATAGAGTCAGCTACCATCCTCAGTAGGAGTGGCTATAGAGTCAGATACCATCCTCAGTAGGAGTGGCTATAGAGTCAGCTACCATCCTCAGTAGGAGGGGCTATAGAGTCAGATACCATCCTCAGTAGGAGTGGGTATAGAGTCAGCTACCATCCTCAGTAGGAGTGGCTATAGAGTCAGCCACCATCCTCAGTAGGAGTGGCTATAGAGTCAGCTACCATCCTCAGTAGGAGTGGCTATAGAGTCAGATACCATCCTCAGTAGGAGTGACTTATAGGGAGCTTCCATCCTCAGTAGGGGAGTGACTATAGAGTCAGCTTCCATCCTCAGTAGGGAGTGGGTATAGAGTCGCTCACCATCCTCAGTAGGAGTGGCTATAGAGTCAGCTACCATCCTCAGTAGGGAGTGGCTATAGAGTCAGCTTCCATCCTCAGTAGGAGTGGCTGTAGAGTCAGCTTCCATCCTCAGTAGGAGTGGCTATAGAGTCAGCTACCATCCTCAGTACGAGTGGCTATAGAGTCAGCTAACATCCTCAGTAGGAGTGGCTATAGAGTCAGCTACCATCCTCAGTAGGAGTGGCTATAGAGTCAGCTACCATCCTCAGTAGGAGTGGCTATAGAGTCAGCTACCATCCTCACTAGGAGTGGCTATAGAGTCAGCTACCATCCTCAGTAAGACTGGCTATAGAGTCAGCTACCATCCTCAGTAGGAGTGGCTATAGAGTCAGCTACCATCCTCAGTAGGAGTGGCTACCATCCTCAGTAGGAGTGGCTATAGAGTCAGCTTCCATCCTCAGTAGGAGTGGCTATAGAGTCAGCTAACATCCTCAGTAGGAGTGGCTATAGAGTCAGCTACCATCCTCAGTAGGAGTGGCTATAGAGTCAGCTTCCATCCTCAGTAGGAGTGGCTATAGAGTCAGCTACCATCCTCAGTAGGAGTGACTATAGAGTCAGCTTCCATCCTCAGTAGGAGTGGGTATATAGTCAGATACCATCCTCAGTAGGAGTGGCTATAGAGTCAGCCACCATCCTCAGTAGGAGTGGCTATAGAGTCAGCTACCATCCTCAGTAGGAGTGGCTATAGAGTCAGATACCATCCTCAGTAGGAGTGGCTATAGAGTCAGCTACCATCCTCAGTAGGAGTGGCTATAGAGTCAGCTTCCATCCTCAGTAGGAGTGGCTATAGAGTCAGCTTCCATCCTCAGTAGGAGTGGCTATAGAGTCAGCTTCCATCCTCAGTAGGAGTGGCTATAGAGTCAGCTACCATCCTCAGTAGGAGTGACTATAGAGTCAGTAGGAGTGGCTATAGAGTCAGCTACCATCCTCAGTAGGAGTGGCTATAGAGTCAGCTACCATCCTCAGTAGGAGTGGCTATAGAGTCAGCTACCATCCTCAGTAGGAGTGGCTATAGAGTCAGCTACCATCCTCAGTAGGAGTGGCTATAGAGTCAGCTACCATCCTCAGTAGGAGTGGCTATAGAGTCAGCTTCCATCCTCAGTAGGAGTGGCTATAGAGTCAGCTACCATCCTCAGTAGGAGTGGCTATAGAGTCAGCTAACATCCTCAGTAGGAGTGGCTATAGAGTCAGCTTCCATCCTCAGTAGGAGTGGCTATAGAGTCAGCTACCATCCTCAGTAGGAGTGGGTATAGAGTCAGCTACCATCCTCAGTAGGAGTGGCTATAGAGTCAGCCACCATCCTCAGTAGGAGTGGCTATAGAGTCAGCTTCCATCCTCAGTAGGAGTGGCTATAGAGTCAGCTACCATCCTCAGTAGGAGGGGCTATAGAGTCAGCTAACATCCTCAGTAGGAGTGGCTATAGAGTCAGCTACCATCCTCAGTAGCCTTCCATCTAAGGTATCAATGCCAGGAGGTTTGTCATTATTGATCGAGAACAATACATCTTTCACTTCTCCCACACTAACTTTACAACATTCTAACTTGCAATGCTTTTCTTTTTCTTTCATTATGTGTTTTTTAATGTATGAATACAATTGCTCACTGTTGTTGTTAACATTTCCTGCCTAAATTCGCCCACTTTGCCAATGAAATAATAATTAAAATAATTGGCAACATCAAATGGTTTGGTGATGAATATGCCATCTGATTGGATGAAAGATGGAGTTGAATTTGTCTTCCTGCCCAAAATTTCATTTAAAGTACTCAAGGGTTTTTTCCATCATTTTTTATATCATTTATCTTGGCTTCATAATACAGTCTCTTCTTCTTTGTGTTGAGTTTTTAGGCACATCATTTCTCAATGTCCATTAAGTCAGCCAGTCAGATGTACAGCCAGACTTAGTAGCCACTCCTGTTGCCCCATCTCTTTCAACCATACCGTTTTTCAATTCCTTATCAGTCCATTGAGCCTTAACAGCTCTAACAGTCAGTTTCTTAACATGTGCTTGTTTATCAATAAATGGAAGGTGCAATTTCATAAATTCATCAAGTACAGCGTTGTCGGTGATCAGGCCTACCACTGTTGTGTAAGGGCAGTGTGGAGTGCAATAGAGATTGCATCATCTGATGATCTGTTTGGGTGGTATGCAAATTGGAGTGGGTATAGGGTTTCTGGGATGATGGTGTTGATATGAGCCATGACCAGCCTTTCAAATCATTTCCTTGCTACAGATGTGAGTGCAATGGGTCGGTAGCCATTTAGGCAGGTTACCTTAGTGTTCTTGGGCACAGGGACAATGGTGGTCTGCTTGAAACATGTTGGTATTACAGACAGACAGGGAGAGGTTGAAAATGTCAGTGAAGACACTTGCCAGTTGTTCAGCACATGCTCGGAGTACACGTCCTGGTAATTTATTCATTTTTTTATTTTACTGGAACAAATTCTTATTTTCAATGACGGCCTATGAACAGTGGGTTAACTACCTGTTCAGGGGCAGAACGGCAGATTTGTACCTTGTCAGCTTGAACTTGCAACCTTCCGTTTAATAGTCCAACACTCTAACCACTAGGCTACCCTGCCGCCTGGCCCTGTGGACTTGTGAATGTTAACCTGTTTAAAAGTCTTACTCACATCGGCTGCGGGGAGCGTGATCACACAGTTGTCCGGAACAGCTGATGCTCTCATGCGTGTTTCAGTGTTACTTGCCTCAAAGCGAGCATAGCATATTTAGCTCGTCTGGTAGGCTCGTGTCACTGGGAAGCTCTCGGCTGACAATTTTGGACATTCATCAAGACACCAACCAGGTGTTCTACAGGTGTGTCAAAGCTTGTACCAAGAGACTGAAAAACAGCTTCTATCTCAAGGCCAGTAGACTGTTAAACAGCTTCTATCTCAAGGCCAGTAGACTGTTAAACAGCTTCTATCTCAAGGCCAGTAGACTGTTAAACAGCTTCTATCTCAAGGCCAGTAGACTGTTAATAACCTCTTGAAACTCCCCATCCCGGATCCGGGATTGTGACTAAGCCTCAGGCTCATTAGCATAACGCAACGTTAACGATTTCTGAAAATCGCAAATAAAATTAAAATAATGTGTTTGCTCTCAAGCTTAGCCTTTTCTTAACAACACTGTCATCTCAGATTTTCAAAATATGCTTTTGAACCATAGAAATTGACTAATTTGTGTAAGAGTATGCAAAGCTAGCATAGCATTTTGTGTAGCATGTAGCACGCAACATTTTCACAAAAGCCAGATAACCAAATAAATAAAATTATTTACCTTTGAAGAGCTTCTGATGTTTTCAATGAGGAGACTCCCAGCCACATACCAGATGCGCAGTGTTTCCTGAAAGCGTCTGTGTGTAGGAGAAATCGTTCCGTTTTCTACATTGCGCCTGGCTACCGAAACGAACCGAAAATGCAGTCACCTACAACGTGAAACTTTTTCCGGATTAACTACATAATATCGACCGAAACATGGCAAACGTTGTTTGGAATCAATCCTCAAGGTGTTTTTTCACATATCTCTTCATTGACATGCAGTTCGTGGAAGCTTGCTTCTCTCTTTTCTCCCATGGAAAAATACTGGCAGGTGACTTTTGCGCACCAATTTCGGCGCAGGACACCGGGCGGACACGTGGTAAATGTGGTCTCTTATGGTCAATCTTCCAATGATCTGCCTACAAATACGTCACAATGCTGCAGACACCTTGGGAAACGACAGAAAGGGCAGACTCATTCCTCTTGCGTTCACAGCCATATAAGGAGATCATGAAAGACAGAGCCTCAAAAATCCTTGTCATTTCCTGGATGCCAAGTCATCTTGGTTTTGCCTGAAGCTCACGTTAAAGGGCACGCACAGAGAAGATATTTGTATTTCTGGACACGTCAGAGTGTTTTCTTTCGAACAGTAGCAATTATATGCATAGTCGAGCATCTTTTTGTGGCAAAATATCTTGTTTAAAACGGAACGTTTTCTTCCAAAAATGAAATAGCGCCACCATAGGTGTAAGAGGTTAAACAG
>NW_027002797.1:0-5999 GCF_036934945.1 Oncorhynchus masou masou | reverse complement strand
TCCATTGGTTTTATCTTGTCTTCCTACACACCTGGTTTCAATCCCATTCATTACCTGTTGTGTATTTAACCCTCTGTTTCCCCTCATGTATTTGTCAGAGATTGTTTTTATGTTCAGTATTCATGTTTTGTATTTGGTGTGCGACGGGTCCTTGTACCCACTTTGTCTCATTGTATTTCATGGTTTTGGAGTTATGTGTTTTAAGTTAAACTACTCCATTCCACCAAGTTTTGATTCTCCTGCGCTGACTTCTGCCACCTATACACACGACTGTGACATCTACACCCGATGTAAAGCGGATTAATGTGCTTCATTTTAAGAAATTATTTGGCCACTAGTTGTGATACAAACCTTATCAAAACAAATAGGTCTATGGGCTAGGCTATATGGTGTGTGACTATGATTTGAAAAAGTTGCAAAAAAAACGCATGGCTGTTGTCATGACTTTTCCTCCTGGGTGAATCAAAGAGAGCCCCCCCTCCTCTCTCTCCCACCAGAGAGGAAGGAAATGGGTCCAGATCTAGGACTTTAATGATCGGTTGTAAACTTTCTTTTCATGCACAGCAGTATGGAGAACTCAAAAATCCTTTGTATGTAGAGAGAGAGAATCTGCCCGCCAAAACTCCAAACATCCAAAACTGGATAATGAAACAATATTTATTCATAAAGCATGTGGGAAATGGTTGTGGGGCCCAAAAACAATAATCATGTCAAATCACTTGTTGTTTTATGATATCATTAAGGACGGTATAACTAAATAACTGTATCTCTGAAAGTGTATGCATTCAAAGGCTCTTCTAAATGTTGTAAAACTTATATGATTAAATATGAAACTATTTTTACATTTTGTATTATTATTTATTGAATACAGTGAAGCCGCTCAATAACTACATCATACCCAGTCATTCAACAGATTCCCATTAGCTGTCCCTCAACCATTCGAGACCCTTCCCATAGTCCCCGCCAGGAAGAAAAATAAATAAAAATACAATGAATTCCATCCCCCCAATGCACCAACAACCAAAGAGAATGAACTAAAGAGAAAAAAGGAAAAACAGAAGAAAACAGCAAACTTCAATGCAAAACAAATTTTTACAAATAAAACAAAATAATACATTTAAAA
Organism: Oncorhynchus masou masou; assembly: GCF_036934945.1. Classification (NCBI taxonomy): domain Eukaryota; kingdom Metazoa; phylum Chordata; class Actinopteri; order Salmoniformes; family Salmonidae; genus Oncorhynchus; species Oncorhynchus masou. The sequence goes on along the minus strand of NW_027002797.1, from coordinate 4,876 downwards.
CAAAGGACATCAAGGACAACTAAAATCACAACAGCAATGCCAACTGTATATGTTTGTGTACATGGCACTATTACATGTGTGTGTGTGTTCTTGTATGTGTTTATTTGAACGAGAGTGGGTGTGTGTATATGCATGTGTACAAACACCTGCAGGCATCAGCCTCAAGGCAAACCGGCATTAGTTGTAAAAACACTGCCACTTAGTGTCATTCAAATGTACTTTTTTATTATGTTTTATTTTGACTTTTTTATTTTTTACTTATATCTATGGCCATCATTCTATCTCTCACACAGCAACTCCACTCCCACTTGTCTCCAATTCCACATACCAACCCTCAGCCTCCCTCAGCCCATCCCATCTATCTCTGCTGGCCACCCACTTTGGGTTTCTATGCAACACATATCTTTCAACTATGCTGTGATGTTTAATATACAATTTCTATTTAATTGAATTGAATCTACAGATTTATACATACATTTACTAAGAGTATTAGTATATTAGCCTTTACTGACCCGGTCTCTTCCTGAAGCTGAGACCAGCAATACTAAAATAAATGGTCTATTGATTCTGTATCCTCACAACAAAATCTGCAGAGATTCGTTGATTTTATGCCCCAAATATTCAACATTTTGTTGGTGCAAGAATTATATATAATAATTTCAGCTGAAAAGCACAAAGTATTGAATCCTACGTTGTTTTATATGTCAACTCATACACCCTGTACCATGGAATGGTACATCAAAAATCTCCTTCACAACTATTTTGCAATCTGTATGGCACAGTTGTCAACATCCTGGTCCTCAAATGAAACTGGTATACCTTCCTATTTATGCTATTTTTCATTCCTCTGACAGTTTTGATCCTTTTATATTGGGCAGACAGACCAGTTCCCTTCCTCCTCCCACTGCCACCCGCCTCCTCCATTTTGGGGGCAATGCTGTAATCAATTGGTTGTACTCTTGGATTGAGCAGACCTTTCCGTACAATTCTGATAACTCCATGAATGACATAACTCTACCATTCCAATGTACAATATAATTTAAGAAAAAAATACCCTTTCCCATAAATACAGGTATTTTATCAACCAGCACATTTGAGTTCAGCCATAATATTTGTTGTAGTTTTGTTCAATCTTTTCAGGGGGATGACATTGAAATTGTAGCCAGCTCTGCAATGCTTGTTTGAAAAAAGAGATACTTTGAAAAAACTATAATTTTCAGTTAATTGAAAATGAGACATGGCAATCTGCACAAAAGCAAAAAGGCTATTTTTAAACAATGGATGAGCTTTTCTTAGTAATCTACTTGAGAACCATTTAGGTTCAAATAAAACTTTTGATTGAGTGAAGCTTTCAGAGAGAGGTTTAGTGTTTTTATATTTAATAATCAAAACCCACCCAGTTCATATTCATTATATAGATAGGCACATTTTTATTTTGTCTGGTTTAGTGTCTCAGAGAAAGCAAAATATTTTTGCTCATATGATTTGAAAAACGATTTTCCACCATAATTTGCAAATAAAATAAATTAAAAATCCTACAATGTGATTTTCTGGATTTCTTTTCTCATTTTGTCTGTCATAGTTGAAGTGTACCTATGATGAAATTGCAGGAATCTCTCATCTTTTTAAGTGGGAGAACTTGCACAATTGGTGGCTGACTAAATACTTTTGCCCCACTGTATGTATTGTATAGAGCAGAGGGAACAGTCACTAAGGTGAAGTGTTGTTCCATTCAACTCTGGCCATTGTTGTGGGCCTGCCACTCCCCTGAACAGCACCCAATGGCTATTTCATATGGAAATGGAGAGGAGTAGAAGACGCAGTGGCCATGTGTGTGTTTGCTGTTCTACTCCATTCCATTTGAATAAAAAATGGAAAAATATATATATCTGACATGGAAAATATATATATCTGACATGGAATATATATATATATATATATATATATGTATATATATACACACACACACATACATATATACACACACGCACACCCCAAAAACACACACAAACAACACACACACACACACGCACACACACACACACACACACACACACACACACACACACACACACACACACACACACACACACACACACACACACACACACACACACACAACCACCACATTTCATTGCAAATTGCCAAAATATATATATATTTTTTTTGTGCAAAAAAAATATATATTTATATTTCATAAAACCATTTTAGCACTTTACCCGTCCAGAAGTACGTCCTGTCCTTGCAGAAACAGCTCCTCAGTTCCTGTTTGAATCATAACACTCCAAGATTCAAACCAAAAATCTGTCTCACTTTCACTTTTCACTTTCACTTTAGACTTCGACTAAGCTTTTCCTCTATATATTCGCCATGATATCTTCAATGAAATCATTGAAAGTACAACTTTCCGAAATACTGCTGCGCGTAACAAGCGTCACAGCAACTCCTCTGATTGTCAAGGCGAGAATGGAGTTCCTTATGCGTGCATTTACAAACAAGGAATGGTGGTCCAACCCAAAACCATTACATACTGGCATTTACCTCAGATCAGTCAATCAACAAAGCTTTGCTAAATTTATTGGTGCGCAAGGTAATCATTGCTCGTTGTCTTCAAATCAGTTCACTTCGGTCAATACTCCCTCAAAAAAAACAATGACGTTTGGCTGTGTCGCAAACATCCAGAGGAATGCACTGAAACCAACCATGACTAGATAAACGATTGTTTACCGTAATTACGTCAAATGCTCCGTAAAAAATTGATAGAGATGGAATTCACGGCACAAACGGGTTACAAAATGTTTCAATTTAGGGTATAAAAATTGATTTTATCAAAGAAAACGCACTTCATTTGATCACCTCAGGAAGAGAAATAAAGAGCAAGATATCAGAATGTAAGTCATAATTTTACCTTCAGATGTGAATGTGTGTAAAAAAACTGTCATGGCGTGGAAATGTTTTTGTTGTTGATTGCTCTTCTCAAACAAAAGCATGGTATTTGTTCTCTGTAATAGCTATTTTAAATCGGAAAACATAGTTTGATTACCAAGATCCTAATCTTGAAGGATGTAAGACACTTGCATTTTCAAGAATGTTTAATGTTACGAATGTTGTATTTTTAGTTGTCACTCTGAAATTTCCTGATGTTGATCCCTGTACAGGGACGCAGCCATAAGAGGTTTAATTAACCTGTCTAGGACTGGGGTTCTAGCTAGCGGGAACCCCCCGCAACAGCCAGTGAAAATGCAGGGCACCAAATTCAAAACAACAAAAATCTCACAATTAAAATTCCTCAAGCATACAAGTATGTTGCATAATTTCCAAAGATAACATTCTCGTTAATCCAGCCACTGTCCTGATTTCAAAAGGATTTGTGAAAGCACCACAAACGATTATGTTTGGTCACCATCAAGCCACACAGAAAACACAGCCATTTTTTCCAGCCAAAGAGAGGAGTCACAAAAGGCAGAAATAGAGATAAAATGAATCACTAACCTTCATCAGATGACACTCATAGGACTTTGTGTTACACAATACATGTATGTTTTGTTTGATAAAGTTCATATTTATATTAAAAATCTTAGTTTACATTGCCGCGTTATGTTTAGTAGTTCTAAAACATGCGGTGATATTTACAGAGCCACATCAATTTACAGAAATACTCATAATAAACATTGATAAAGATACGACTATTATACATGGAACTTTAGATAAACTTCTCCTTAATGCAACTGCTGTGTCAGATTTACAATTACTTTGTCTGTACAAATGAAGGGAACGTAGCTACCTTTAACGTGAGCGTGCCAGACTGAGGCTGTGGCACTCTGCCAGACCACTCACTCAAAGAGCCCCTCCTTTAGAGTGGAATCCTCAAAACAGGTTCTAAATACTGTTGACATCTAGTGGAATCCTTGGGAAGTGAAACATAACTAATATCACCCTGTATCTTCAATGGGGGCTGGTTGGATTTTCTCAGGTTTTCGCCTGCCATATGAGTTCTGTTATACTCACAGACACCATTCAAACAGTTTTAGAAACTTTATAGTGTTTTCTATCCAATACTAGTAATACTCTGGGACAGAGTAGGAGGCAGTTCCCTCCTGGCACGCTATTCATCCAAAAGTGAAAATGCTGTCCCCTATCCCAAAAGGTTAACTATTTAACTGTACTAGAATGCTTAAAAGGCAGCTAAAATGTAAAATATTGGTTATCGGTATCGTTTTTTTGGCAAGGAAAATATCGGATATCGGTATCGGCCAAGCCAAAAATGTAATATCAGTGCATCACTCATTTGTGAGAAGATGAAGTGCGACCATTGTATCCAGTCTAACAAAACAAAGAAAGCTACAGAACAAAGAACGTTACAGGGGATAATGGGGAAGATGGGCGACACCTGGAGGGGGTGGAGACAAGCACAAAGACAGGTGAAACAGATAAGGGTGTGACACAGACAGATTGGGCAATTTCAACAGAGGGAGACGACAAAGACATACAAGTGTAAATATGTCCATTGCATTTCTAAATCTGAATGAGCATTTGTTTGGGTGCTAAATATCCATATTTACGATGAGCGTATTATTCAACTGTATGTACGATAGTTGAATTATTTTGTCTCTCCTTCTCCCTCTGTTTCGTTCCCCACCCCTTTCATTGTGTAACCAGCAGTCATATCGAGTTAGTCCACTAGGGACTTATCATTGCATAATGTTAGTAATCAATTCAACCTATAATGTGGCTGTTTATGTATTTCTGTGTGATTTATTTCATTAGCTCGTAAATAAATAATTAAGCCAATTTGTGTAAGCTGAGTCATCATGTAGACTAGGGTTCGTGCAGATTTATAGAATATTACGACGTTCAGAATGAGACTGATATGAGG
>NW_027002796.1:0-5999 GCF_036934945.1 Oncorhynchus masou masou | reverse complement strand
GTGTCCCATCCCCCAATATACCAGGTGTGTCCCATCCACCAATATACCAGGTGTGTCCCATCCCCCAATATACCAGGTGTGTCCCATCCACCAATATACCAGGTGTGTCCCATCCACCAATATTCCAGGTGTGTCCCATCCACCAATATTCCAGGTGTGTTTCATCCACCAATATACCAGGGGTGTCCCATCCCCCAATATACCAGGTGTGTCCCATCCCCCAATATACCAGGTGTGTCCCATCCACCAATATACCAGGTGTGTCTCATCCACCAATATACCAGGTCTGTCCTATCCACCAATATACCAGGTGTGTTTCATCTTCCAATATACCAGGTGTGTCCCATCCCCCAATATACCAGGTGTGTCCCATCCACCAATATACCAGGTGTGTCCCATCCCCCAATATACCAGGTGTGTCCCATCCACCAATATACCAGGTGTGTCCCATCCACCAATATACCAGGTGTGTCCCATCCACCAATATACCATGTGTGTCCCATCCACCAATATACCAGGTGTTCCATCCCCCAATATACCAGGTGTGTCCCATCCACCAATATACCAGGTGTCCCATCCACCAATATACCAGGTGTGTCCCATCCACCAATATACCAGGTGTGTCACATCCACCAATATACCAGGTGTGTCACATCCACCAATATACCAGGTGTGTCACATCCACCAATATACCAGGTGTGTCACATCCACCAATATACCAGGTGTGTCACATCCACCAATATACCAGGTGTGTCCCATCCACCAATATACCAGGTGTGTCATCCCCAATATAAATTAGAACTCATCCACCAATATACCAGGTGTGTCTCATCCCACCAATATACCAGTGCTTTCATCTTCCACATACTTTAGTAAATCCATCCCCTCAACAGCAATAGGTGTGTCCCATCCAACATAACAGGTGTCCATCCATCTAATATACCAGTAAAATCCAATCAATGCAACATACCAGTGTCCTATCCCCTAACATACCAGGGTGTGTCCCATCCACCAATATACCAGGTGTGTCCCATCCACCAATATACCAGGTGTTCCATCCCCCAATATACCAGGTGTGTTCCATCCCCCAATATACCAGGTGTGTCCCATCCCCCAATATACCAGGTGTGTCCCATCCACCAATATACCAGGTGTGTCCCATCCCCCAATATACCAGGTGTGTCCCATCCACCAATATACCAGGTGTGAAAAAGGGAAGGGACTCAGGGGGTATGATAATTTGGTATAGAGCAGACCTAACTCACTCTACTAAATTAATAAAAACTGGAACATTTTACAATTGGCTAGAAGTTCAAAAGGAAATTATTTCAAAAGAGAAAATGTCCTCCTGTGTGCTACCTATATCCCCCACCAGAACCCCTATACTTTAATAATGATAGCTTCTCCATCCTGGAGGGGAAATCAATCATTTCCAGGCCCAGGGACATGTACTAGTCTGTGGCGACCTAAATGCCAGAACCGGACAAGAACCTGACACCCTCAGCACAATTAGGGAACAACAAATTCAATCCTTTTAGACAACTTCCTGGGCAAACGTTTCACTGTAATAGTGAAGGTGTAAACTTGGTAGTAGAAAACCTAAACCGTATATTTGACCTCTCAGCTTCCCTATCAAATCTAAAAATGTCAAGCGGACAACCTAAGAAAATTAACAACAATGACAAATGGTTTGATGAAGAATGCAAAAAAATAAGAAAGAAATTGAGACCTGTCCAACCAAAAACATAGAGACCCAGAGAACCTTAGCCTCGGCCTTCACTATGGTGAATCACTAAAACAATACAGAAATACACATAAAAAAAACAGAAATAAACAATAGAGACACTACGGAAATAGAAGGAACAGCACGTCAGCTCCATAGAATCTAACCACTTTTGGGAAAATTGGAAAACGCTAAACAAACAACAACACTCACGTTCTGACCTTAGTTCTTTTGTTATGTCTTTGTTTTAGTGTGGTCAGGGTGTGAGTTGGGTGGGTTGTCTATGTTCCGTTTTTCTATGTTGTGTTTGCGTTTGGCCTGGTAGTGGTTCTCAATCAGAGGCAGGTGTCGTTAGTTGTCTCTGATTGAGAATCATACTTAGGTAGCCTTTTCCCACTTGTGTTTCCTGGGTGTTTTATTTTCCTGTTTAGTGTTTTTGTCATTCACGGGACTGTTCGTTGGTCGTTTATTGTTTTGTTCAGTGTTCTATTACTTAATTAAAAGATATGAACACTTCGGTCCTCACTTCCTTCAGACGACGCCCGTTACAAACACATAGAATGATCTTTCCAAAACGGAGATGTATGGGCAAACCACTTCTCCAATCTGATTGGCTCTATAACAAACAGCAAAAACATAAACATGATCAAATACAAATCTTAGAATCAACTATTGAAGGCGACCAGAACCCACTGGATTATCTGATTACATTGAATGAACTACAGGACAAAATACAAACCCTCCAACCTAAAAAGGCCTGTGGTGTTGATGGTATACTAGATGAAATGATAAAATATAGATACAACTCTTTAACATCATCCTCAGCTCTGGCATCTTCCCTAATATTTGGAACCAAGGCTCCCCATTCCACAAAAGTGGAGACAAATTTGACCTGAATAACTACAGTGGGATATTCGTCAACGGCAACCTTGAGTAAATCCTCTGCATTATCATTAACAGCAGACTCGTACATTTCCTCAGTGAAAATAATGTACTGAGTAAATGTCAAATGGGCTTTTTTACCAAGATACCATGCGACAGACCACGTATTCACCCTACACACCTAATTCACATACAACTGACCAAAACAACGCCAAGTCTTCATGCTTGGTTGATTTCAAATATTTGGCATGAGGTTCTGCTATACAAATTGATGGAAAGTGGTAGGCATTAGCCCACATTATCTCAACTGTCCCGCGGGGGGACCCACCAATCCTGAAAAAGGCTTTAAGGGGGATTTACTATACAATTGAAGATATGGCCAACAGTAGTGGCAGTATCATCCGCCATTGTCCTCAGTCATTTGTGTATCCAATGGTATTCGTACGAAAGAGTAGTAAGTGTGAAGAGACTCATAGATGAAGCTTGGTTAATTAGACACAATGAAGGTTGGTTAATTAGACATAATGAAGGTTGGTTAATTAGATGTAATGAAGGTTGGTTAATTAAACATAATGAAGGTTGGTTAATTAAACATAATGAAGGTTGGTTAATTAGATGTAATGAAGGTTGGTTAATTAAACATAATGAAGGTTGGTTAATTAGACATAATGAAGGTTGGTTAATTAGACATAATGAAGGTTGGTTAATTAGACATAATGAAGGTTGGTCAATTAGACATAATGAACGTTGGTTAATTAGACATAATGAAGGTTGGTTAATTAGACATAGCTGAAGGTTGGTTAATTAAACATAATGAAGGTTGGTTAATTAGACATAATGAAGGTTGGTTAATTAGACATAATGAAGCTTGGTTAATTAAACGTAATGAAGGTTGGTTAATTAGACATAATGAAGATCAGAACGTGACAGCTAGGTTAATCGAACATAGAGAATCTTGAGTTAGTCTGGCATAATGGTTCATTTAATACATGTTTTGGGTGCAGGGTAGGCTGATGACATGAAGGGAGAGTCTCTCTCCTTAGAGGTTAAAGAGGCAGGCCGGAGAGTAGCTGGTTTGAATCCCAGGTCTTGTGGGTGAATCACATTAAAGGAAATTACATGGCAGGAGGTAGCAGAATCTATCTGCTGCCATTGTGGCCCTTGATCAAGGCACTGAAGGGTAACTAATACTAGTCTCGATCATCTTTTCTCTTCTCCTGCTGTTCCAGAGTGTCGTGTGATGAAGTCAGTGGTCTTTGGTAAAATGTCCGCCCCTGTGACCAGCCGTGGTTCTCCGCGCCCATGGGCCTGTCAAGAGGCAGCAAGTCCCCGCAGGCTCGGTGGGACTGGAACACACACACACACACACACACACACGCACACACTCTGTTTTGTTCATGTGACTCTAATTTGTTTTGTTATCAGTAAATGCTTCAAACAGGGGCAGTCCAGATGGAAATTCACTGAACTACCTGAACCTAACTGAACTACCTGAACCTACCTGAACCTAGCTGACCTACCTTGAACCTAGCTGACCTACCTGAACCTAACTGAACTACCTGAACCTACCTGAACCTAGCTGACCTACCTGAACCTAGCTGACCTACCTGAACCCTACCTGAACCTACCTGAAACTAGCTGAACTACCTGAACCTAGCTGAACTACCTGAACCTACCTGAACCTATCTGAAACTAGCTAAACTACTGGAACCTAGCTGAACCTAGCTGAACTACCTGAACCTAGCTGAACCACCTGAACCTACATGAACTGACCTGAACCTAGCTGACTTTAACATGCACCTGGAACCTAGCTGAACCTCGCTGAACCTACCTGAACCTAGCTGAACTACCTGAATCAAATCAAATCAAATCAAATTTATTTATATAGCCCTTCGTACATCAGCTGATATCTCAAAGTGCTGTACAGAAACCCAGCCTAAAACCCCAAACAGCAAGCAATGCAGGTGTAGAAGCACGGTGGCTAGAGAAAAACTCCCTAGAAAAGCCAAAACCTAGGAAGAAACCTAGAGAGGAACCAGGCTATGTGGGGTGGCCAGTCCTCTTCTGGCTGTGCCGGGTAGAGATTATAACAGAACATGGCCAAGATGTTCAAATGTTCATAAATGACCAGCATGGTCGAATAATAATAAGGCAGAACAGTTGAAACTGGAGCAGCAGCACGGCCAGGTGGACTGGGGACAGCAAGGAGTCATCATGTCAAGTAGTCCTGGAGCATGGTCCTAGGGCTCAGGTCAGTTGAAACTGGAGCAGCAGCACGGCCAGGTGGACTGGGGACAGCAAGGAGTCATCATGTCAGGTAGTCCTGGGGCATGGTCCTAGGGCTCAGGTCCTCCGAGAGAGAGAAGGAGAGAATTAGAGAACGCACACTTAGATTCACACAGGACACCGAATTGGACAGGAGAAGTACTCCAGATATAACAAACTGACCCCAGCCCCGACACATAAACTACTGCAGCATAAATACTGGAGGCTGAGACAGGAGGGTCAGGAGACACTGTGGCCCCACCCGAGGACACCCCCGGACAGGGCCAAACAGGAAGGATATAACCCCACCCACTTTGCCAAAGCACAGCCCCACACCACTGGAGGGATATCTTCAACCACCAACTTACCATCCTGAGACAAAGCTGAGTATAGCCCGCAAAGATCTCCGCCACGGCACAACCCAAGGGGGCGCCAACCCAGACAGGATGACCACATCAGTGAATCAACCCACTCAGGTGACGCACCCCCTCCAGGGACGGCATGAGAGAGCCCCAACAAGCCAGTGACTCAGCCCCTGTAATAGGGTTAGAGGCAGAGAATCCCAGTGGAAAGAGGGGAACCGGCCAGGCAGAGACAGCAAGGGTGGTTCGTTGCTCCAGAGCCTTTCCGTTCACCTTCCCACTCCTGGGCCAGACTACACTCAATCATATGACCCACTGAAGAGATGAGTCTTCAGTAAAGACTTAAAGGTTGAGACCGAGTTTGCGTCTCTGACATGGGTAGGCAGACCGTTCCATAAAAATGGAGCTCTATAGGAGAAAGCCCTGCCTCCAGCTGTTTGCTTAGAAATTCTAGGGACAATTAGGAGGCCTGCGTCTTGTGACCGTAGCGTACGTGTAGGTATGTACGGCAGGACCAAATCAGAGAGATAGGTAGGAGCAAGCCCATGCAATGCTTTGTAGGTTAGCAGTAAAACCTTGAAATCAGCCCTTGCTTTGACAGGAAGCCAGTGTAGGGAGGCTAGCACTGGAGTAATATGATCAAATTTTTTGGTTCTAGTCAGGATTCTAGCAGCCGTATTTAGCACTAACTGAAGTTTATTTAGTGCTTTATCCGGGTAGCCGGAAAGTAGAGCATTGCAGTAGTCTAACCTAGAAGTGACAAAAGC
>NW_027002795.1:0-5999 GCF_036934945.1 Oncorhynchus masou masou | reverse complement strand
CTGTGAAGATGTAAACACTGTGAAGATGTAAACACTGTGAAGATGTAAACACTGAAGATGTAAACACTGAAGATGGGTACACTGAAGATGTAAACACTGTGAAGATGTAAACACTGAAGATGTGTACACTGAAGATGTATACACTGAAGATGTGTACACTGAAGATGTAAACACTGAAGATGTAAACACTGAAGATGGGTACACTGAAGATGTAAACACTGAAGATGTATACACTGAAGATGTAAACACTGAAGATGTATACATTGAAGATGGGTACACTGAAGATGTAAACACTGAATATGTATACACTGAAGATGTGTACACTGAAGATGTGTACACTGAAGATGTAAACACTGAAGATGGGTACACTGAAGATGGGTACACTGAAGATGTAAACACTGAAGATGTAAGAAGATGTAAACACTGAAGATGTATACACTGAAGATGTAAACACTGAAGATGTAAACACTGAAGATGTAAACACTGAAGATGTAAACACTGAAGATGTAAACACTGAAAACACTGATGTAAACACTGAAGATGTAAGAAGATGTAAACACTGAAGATGGGTACACTGATGGGTACACTGAAGATGTAAACACTGAAGATGTATACACTGAAGATGTATACACTGAAGATGTATACACTGAAGATGAACACTGAAGATGTAAACACTGAAGATGTAAACACTGAAGATGGGTACACTGAAGATGTAAACACTGAAGATGTAAACACTGAAGATGTAAACACTGAAGATCTGTAACACTGAAGATGGGAAACACTGGAAGATGTAAACACTGAAGATGTAAACACTGAAGATGTAAACACTGAAGATGTAAACACTGAAGATGGGCAAACACTGAAGATGTAAACACTGAAGATGTAACACTGAAGATGTATACACTGAAGATGTATACACTGAAGATGTATACACTGAAGATGTATACACTGAAGATGTAAACACTGAAGATGGGTACACTGAAGATGTGTACACTGAAGATGTAAACACTGAAGATGTAAACACTGAAGATGTAAACACTGAAGATGTAAACACTGAAGATGTAAACACTGAAGATCTGAACACTGAAGATGGGAACACTGAAGATGTAAACACTGAAGATGTATACACTGAAGATGTATACACTGAATGATGAAGATGTATTCACTGAAGATGTAAACACTGAAGATGTAAACACTGAAGATGGGTACACTGAAGATGTAAACACTGAAGATGGGTACACTGAAGATGGGTACACTGAAGATGTAAACACTGAAGATGTAAACACTGAAGATGGGTACACTGAAGATGTATACACTGAAGATGTAAACACTGAAGATGTAAACACTGAAGATGGGTACACTGAAGATGTATACACTGAAGATGTAAACACTGAAGATGGGTACACTGAAGATGTATACACTGAAGATGTAAACACTGAAGATGTAAACACTGAAGATCTGAACACTGAAGATGGGAACACTGAAGATGTAAACACTGAAGATGTAAACACTGAAGATGTAAACACTGAAGATCTATACACTGAAGATGTAAACACTGAAGATGTAAACACTGAAGATGGGTACACTGAAGATGTAAACACTGAAGATGTATACACTGAAGATGTATACACTGAAGATGTATACACTGAAGATGTATACACTGAAGATGTAAACACTGAAGATGGGTACACTGAAGATGTATACACTGAAGATGTAAACACTGAAGATGTAAACACTGAAGATGTAAACACTGAAGATCTGAACACTGAAGATCTGAACACTGAAGATGGGAACACTGAAGATGTAAACACTAAAGATGTATACACTGAAGATGTATACACTGCAGATGTAAACACTGAAGATGTATTCACTGAAGATGTAAACACTGAAGATGTAAACACTGAAGATGGGTACACTGAAGATGTAAACACTGAAGATGGGTACACTGAAGATGGGTACACTGAAGATGTAAACACTGAAGATGTAAACACTGAAGATGGGTACACTGAAGATGTATACACTGAAGATGTAAACACTGAAGATGTAAACACTGAAGATGGGTACACTGAAGATGTATACACTGAAGATGTAAACACTGAAGATGTAAACACTGAAGATGTATACACTGAAGATGTAAACACTGAAGATGTAAACACTGAAGATGTATACACTGAAGATGTATAAACTGAAGATGTATACACTGAAGATGTATACACTGAAGATGTATAAACTGAAGATGTATACACTGAAGATGTATACACTGAAGATGTATAAACTGAAGATGTAAACACTGAAGATGTAAACACTGAAGATGTAAACACTGAAGATGTATACACTGAAGATGTGTACACTGAAGATGTGTACACTGAAGATGTAAACACTGAAGATGTGTACACTGAAGATGTAAACACTGAAGATGTGTACACTGAAGATGTAAACACTGAAGATGTAAACACTGAAGATGTAAACACTGAAGATGTATACACTGAAGATGTGTACACTGAAGATGTAAACACTGAAGATGTAAACACTGAAGATGTAAACACTGAAGATGTAAACACTGAAGATGTAAACACTGAAGATGTATACACTGAAGATGTAAACACTGAAGATGTAAACACTGAAGATGTAAACACTGAAGATGTAAACACTGAAGATGTAAACACTGAAGATGTAAACACTGAAGATGTAAACACTGAAGATGTATACACTGAAGATGGGTACACTGAAGATGGGTACACTGAAGATGGGTACACTGAAGATGGGTACACTGAAGATGGGTACACTGAAGATGGGTACACTGAAGATGTAAACACTGAAGATGTAAACACTGAAGATGTAAACACTGAAGATGTAAACACTGAAGATGTAAACACTGAAGATGTATACACTGAAGATGTAAACACTGAAGATGTAAACACTGAAGATGTATACACTGAAGATGTATACACTGAAGATGTAAACACTGAAGATTTGTACACTGAAGATTGCAAGTGCATTTCACTTTGAGTACAATTTCCAGCAATTGTAGAATTTGTTTTAATGGATGACAGTTCCATTTTAGTCGTTGAGCAGACGCTCTTATCCAGGGGACTGAGTACATACATTTTCATACTTTTTTCATACTAGTCAGTGCTTCACTCTAATATTGTTCCTCTGTTGTTGAGACGGTGCTTAGAACCAGGGTGGTGTTCACTAGGGCTAACAATGGAAAATGTTATAAAAGAGTTTGCAACTGAATACAAAAATGAGCATTTCTCATTGGACAAATCCAGGTAGTGTGTCCCCGAAGTCAATCAGTTTGCCTCTGTTTGGTACCTAAAAAACATGACCCAAGTCCAGAGCCAATCAGCCAGTTCGGTAGACCAAGACGTATCTTTTAATCAAACGATTGGTCTACGCAGCTGCCGCTTGTATTCGTATTGGCTTGTATTTCGATTCCCATGGCCTCTGCCTGATAGTAACCTGCTCTCAATTACAATTACAATTAAGTCATTTAGCAGACGCTCTTATCCAGAGCGACTTACAAATTGGTGAATTCACCTTCTGACATCCAGTGGAACAGCCACTTTACAATAGTGCATCTAAATCATTAAGGGTGGTGAGAAGGATACTTATCCTATCCTAGGTATTCCTTGAGGAGTGGGGTTTCAGTGTCTCCGGAAGGTGGTGATTGGCTCCGCTGTCACCAGGCGTCGTGGGGGTTTGTTCCACCATTGGGGGGCCAGAGCAGCGAACAGTTTTGACTGGGCTGGCGGGGTATGCTTCCTCAATGGTAGGGGGCGAGCAGGCCAGAGGTGGATGAACGCAGTGCCCTTGCTTGGGTGTAGGGCCTGATCCAGAGCCTGGAGGTACTGCGGTGCCGTTCCCTCACTCCGTAGGCAAGCACCATGGGCAACATGGCGGATCTTGACTTCAACTGGAAGCCAGTGGAGAGAGCGGAGGAGCGGGGTGACGTGAGGAGAGCTTTGGGAAGGTTGAACACCAGGCCGGGCCTGCGGCGTTCTGGATGAGTTGTAGGGGTTTAATGGCACAGGCAGGGAGCCCAGCCAACAGCGGGTTGCAGTAATCCAGGCGGGAGATGACACGGTGCCTGGATTAGGACCTGCGCAGCTTCCTGTGTGAGGCAGGGTCGCCTCTGCGGATGTTGTAGAGCATGAACCTGAGGCAGACCACCGCCATGATGTTGGTTGAGAACGACAGGGTGTTGTCCAGGATCACGCCAAGGTTCTGCGCGCTCTGGGAGGAGGACACAATGGAGTTGTCAACCGTGATGGCGAGATCATGGAGCAGGCAGTCCTTCCCCGGGAGGGAAAGAGCAGCTCCGTCTTGCCGAGTTCAGCTTGAGGTGGTGATCAAGTCATCCACACTGATATATCTGCCAGACATGCAGAGATGCGATTAGCCACCTGGTCATCAGAAGGGGAAAGGAGAAGATTAATTGTGTGTCGTCTGCATAGCAATGATAGGAGAGACCATGTGAGGTTATGACAGAGCCAAGTGACTTGGTGTATAGCGAATAGGAAGGGGCCTAGAAACAGAGCCCTGGGGGACACCAGTGGTGAGGAGCGTGAGGCGAGGAGACAGATTCTCGCCCGCCACCTGGTAGGAGCGACCTGTCAGGTGAGGAACGCAATCCAAGCGTGGTGCGCCCGAGAGATGCCCAACTCGGAGAGGGTGGAGAGGAGGATCTGATGGTTCACAGTATCGAAGGCAGCCGAAGGTCTAGAAGGATGAGAGCAGAGGAGAGAGAGTTGAAAGCTTTAGCAGTGCGGAGCACCTCCCGTGATGCAGAGAAGAGGCAGTCTCAGTTGAATGACTAGTCTTGAAACCTGACTGATTTGGATCAGAAGGTCATTCTGAGAGAGATAGCTGGGAGAGCTGGCCAGGACGACGTTCAAGAGTTTTGGAGAGAAAGAAAGAAGGGATACTGGTCTGTAGTTGTTGACATCGGAGGGATCGAGTGTAGGTTTTTCAGAAGGGGGGTGCAACTCTCGCTCTCTTGAAGACGGAAGGGACGGCGTAGCCAGCGGTCAGGGATGAGTTGATGAGCGAGGTGAGGTAAAGGGAGAAGGTCCCCGGAAATGGTCTGGAGAAGAGAGGAGGGGATAGGGTCAGGCGCGGGCAGGTTGTTGGGCAGCCGGCCGTCACAAGAAGCGAGATTTCATCTGGAGAGAGAGGGGAGAAAGAGGTCAGAGCACAGGAGTAGGGCAGTGTGAGGAGAACCAGCGGTGTCGTTTGACTTAGCAAACGAGGATCGGATGTCGTTGACCTTCTTTTCAAAATGGTTGACGAAGTCATCTGCAGAGAGGGAGGAGGGGGGGGGGGGGAGGAGGATTCAGGAGGGAGGAGAAGGTGGCAAAGAGCTTCCTAGGGTTAGAGGCAGATGCTTGGAATTTAGAGTGGTAGAAAGTGGCTTTAGCAGCAGAGACAGTGCCGTCAAGGTTTAACCATCTTAATCCACTCAGCGAGATGACGCTGCAAGCACAAAGTGATCAGAATACAGAGTTCATTTCCACAACAACGAACTGTGCTGAAGCGTAAGGCTAAACGTCTTTGCTGGTTTGGTCCCTCGTTCTAACAGGGTGATGGGTACCCGTGCACATGAGAAGAAACTCTGTGTGGCTTTGTGAAAGCAAAGGCTTTCGTCTCACTCATCTCAACGTCTGTGGTGCTGCTGGTTGAATGTCATCTCGCTGAGTCAACCTTTAAAGAAAGAGCGACTGTACTTAGACGACATGTCAAACTATGAGCCAGGACACAGCCGGTTATCCATAAGCTGTAGCCAGATCCATATTCTTATAGACTTGATTTTCCATAGTCATCTGGAAGTTATGCAATGTCATTTAGCTGACCAGGATTTGAGTTTTGATAATGGTCATATAGCATCTGGATATAAGCCTCTTTTAGGTCATAAGTATGTAAGCCATTAGAACGTCTACAGAGTTGAAAGTACTGCTGGAGAACAGTACTTCACTCTCTCTCTTTCTCCCCCGCTC
>NW_027002794.1:5000-6000 GCF_036934945.1 Oncorhynchus masou masou | reverse complement strand
CCAGATGACAAAGTATCCCACTAGACCTATAGATGGCAGATTGTGATTCCTTTCTTCTCCAGATGACAAAGTATCCTACTAGACCTATAGATGGCAGATTGTGATTCCTTTCTTCTCCAGATGACAAAGTATCCTACTAGATCTATAGATGGCAGATTGTGATTCCTTTCTTCTGCAGATGACAAAGTATCCTACTAGACTTATAGATGGCAGATTGTGATTCCTTTCTTCTCCAGATGACAAAGTATCCTACTAGATCTATAGATGGCAGATTGTGATTCCTTTCTTCTGCAGATGACAAAGTATCCTACTAGACCTATAGATGGCAGATTGTGATTCCTTTCTTCTGCAGATGACAAAGTATCCTACTAGATCTATAGATGGCAGATTGTGATTCCTTTCTTCTGCAGATGACAAAGTATCCTACTAGATCTATAGATGGCAGATTGTGATTCCTTTCTTCTCCAGATGACAAAGTATCCTACTAGATCTATAGATGGCAGATTGTGATTCCTTTCTTCTCCAGATGACAAAGTATCCTACTAGATCTATAGATGGCAGATTGTGATACCTTTCTTCTGCAGATGACAAAGTATCCTACTAGATCTATAGATGGCAGATTGTGATTCCTTTCTTCTGCAGATGACAAAAGTATCTACTAGATACAGATTGTGATTCCTTTCTTCTGCAGATGACAAAGTATCCTACTAGATCTATAGATGGCAGATTGTGATTCCTTTCTTCTCCAGATGACAAAGTATCCTACTAGATCTATAGATGGCAGATTGTGATTCCTTTCTTCTCCAGATGACAAAGTATCCCACTAGACCTATAGATGGCAGATTGTGATTCCTTTCTTCTGCAGATGACAAAGTATCCTACTAGATCTATAGATGGCGAATTGTGATTCCTTTCTTCTGCAGATGAAAATAATACTAGTTTGTACTGGCAATTGATCTAATGACAAGAGATCCTACTAGACCTATAGGTCGTTTTCAGC
>NW_027002794.1:0-2500 GCF_036934945.1 Oncorhynchus masou masou | reverse complement strand
ATACCATTTACACAGTGTGGAGGTTGATGCATACCATTTACACAGTGTGGAGGTTGATGTATACCATTTACACAGTGTGGAGGTTGATGTATACCATTTACACAGTGTGGAGGTTGATGTATACCATTTACACAGTGTGGAGGTTGATGTGTACCATTTACACAGTGTGGAGGTTGATGTATACCATTTACACAGTGTGGAGGTTGATGTATACCATTTACACAGTGTGGAGGTTGATGTGTACCATTTACACAGTGTGGAGGTTGATGTATACCATTTACACAGTGTGGAGGTTGATGTGTACCATTTACACAGTGTGGAGGTTGATGTGTACAATTTACACAGTGTGGAGGTTGATATATACCATTTACACAGTGTGGAGGTTTATGTATACCATTTACACAGTGTGGAGGTTGATGTATACCATTTACACAGTGTGGAGGTTGATGTATACCATTTACACAGTGTGGAGGTTGATGTATACCATTTACACAGTGTGGAGGTTGATGTATACCATTTACACAGTGTGGAGGTTGATGTATACCATTTACACAGTGTGGAGGTTGATGTATACCATTTACACAGTGTGGAGGTTGATGTATACCATTTTAGTGTGGAGGTTGATGTATACCATTTACACAGTGTGGAGGTTGATGTATACCATTTACACAGTGTGGAGGTTGATGTATACCATTTACACAGTGTGGAGGTTGATGTATACCATTTACACAGTGTGGAGGTTGATGTGTACCATTTACGCAGTGTGGAGGTTGATGTACAATTTACACAGTGTGGAGGTTGATATATACCATTTACAGTGTGGAGGTTGATGTATACCATTTACACAGTGTGGAGGTTGATGTATAGGTTGATGTATACCATTTACACAGTGTGGAGGTTGATGTATACCATTTACACAGTGTGGAGGTTGATGTATACCATTTACACAGTGTGGAGGTTGATGTATACCATTTACACAGTGTGGAGGTTGATGCATATCACTTACACAGTGTGGAGGTTGATGCATATCACTTACACAGTGTGGAGGTTGATGTATACCATTTACAGTGTAAAGTGTGGAGGTTGATGCATACCATTTACAGTGTAAAGTGTGGAGGTTGATGCATACCATTTACAGTGTAAAGTGTGGAGGTTGATGCATACCATTTACAGTGTAAAGTGTGGAGGTTGATGTATACCATTTACAGTGTAAAGTGTGGAGGTTGATGTATACCATTTACAGTGTAACGTGTGGAGGTTGATGCATACCATTTACAGTGTAAAGTGTGGAGGTTGATGCATACCATTTACAGTGTAAAGTGTGGAGGTTGATGCATACCATTTACAGTGTAAAGTGTGGAGGTTGATGCATACCATTTACAGTGTAAAGTGTGGAGGTTGATGCATACCATTTACAGTGTAAAGTGTGGAGGTTGATGCATACTATTTACAGTGTAAAGTGTGGAGGTTGATGCATACCATTTACAGTGTAAAGTGTGGAGGTTGATGCATACATTTACAGTGTAAAGAGTGTGGAGTGATGATGTATACCATTTACAGTGTAAAGTGTGGAGGTTGATGCATACCATTTACAGTGTAAAGTGTGGAGGTTGATGCATACCATTTACAGTGTAAAGTGTGGAGGTTGATGCATACCATTTACAGTGTAAAGTGTGGAGGTTGTGTTACAAGGTGCAGCGTGGTAGGCGTATATCTTTCTTTTATGTAAATGACAAAAAAATACAACACGACCGTAAAGCTACATGCAGTGCAGAAAGCAACTACACACAAACAATATCCCACAAACTAAAGGAGGCTGCCTAAGTATGATTCCCAATCAGAGACAACGATAGACTGCTGCCTCTGATTGTTGGCCGGGTATGGTTCCCAAAGAAATAGAACAACTAGAATGCCCACCCAAATCACACCCCGAACTAACCAAACAGAGATATAAAAAGGCTGTCTAAGGTCAGGGCGTGACAGGTTGATGTATATAATTTTACACAGTGTGGAGTGTGGAGGATGATGCATATCATTTACACAGTGTAGAGTGTGGAGGTTGATGTATATAATTTACACAGTGTGGAGTGTGGAGGTTGATGTATATAATTTACACAGTGTGGAGTGTGGAGGTTGATGTATATAATTTACACAGTGTGGAGTGTGGAGGTTGATGTATATAATTTACACAGTGTGGAGTGTGGAGGTTGATGTCATATAATTTTTACACAGATACATGGAGGTTGATGCATAACACTTACACAGTGTGGAGTGTGGAGGTTGATGTTCAGTGGGCCACCCAAGGACATTCAGAGACTTGTCCCGAAGCCAGCATCGAGTCTTCTTGGATATGACCCTATAAGCTTGGCACACCTGTATTTGGGGAGTTTCTCCCAATCATCTCTGCAGATCCTCTCAAGCTCAGTCAGGTTGGATGGGGAGCATTGCTGTACAGCTATTTTCAGGTCTCTCCAGGTTTTCATCAAGGATCTCTGTACTT
>NW_027002793.1:0-6001 GCF_036934945.1 Oncorhynchus masou masou | reverse complement strand
GGAGTACCAGATGAAATCAGAGATAGACAGAGACGTAGGGAGAAATCAGATGAAATCAGAGATAGACAGAGAGGCAGGGAGTAATCAGATGAAATCAGAGATAGACAGAGAGGCAGGGAGAAATCAGATGAAATCAGAGATAGACAGAGAGGCAGGGAGAAATCAGATGAAATCAGAGATAGACAGAGAGGTAGGGAGAAATCAGATGAAATCAGAGATAGACAGAGTCATAGGGAGAAACCAGATGAAATCAGAGATAGACAGAGAGGTAGGGAGAAATCAGATGAAATCAGAGATAGACAAAGAGGTAGGAAGCAACCAGATGAAATCAGAGATAGACAGAGAGGTAGGGAGAAACCAGATGAAATCAGAGATAGACAGAGAGGCAGGGAGAAATCAGATGAAATCAGAGATAGACAGAGAGGTAGGGAGTACCAGATGAAATAGGAGTTAGACAGAGTCATAGGGAGAAACCAGATGAAATCAGAGATAGACAGAGAGGTAGGGAGTACCAGATGAAATCAGAGATAGACAGAGTCATAGGGAGAAACCAGATGAAATCAGAGATAGACAGAGAGGTAGGGAGTACCAGATGAAATCGGAGTTAGACAGAGTCATAGGGAGAAATCAGATGATGAGAGCTGCTGTCCAGTGTGACCCCCAAGGAGCCGTATTTGGTGGCCACACCTGCTGAGCTCTAAACAGCTGGTGATCTGACAGAGTTAGATTCTGCCCTTACTGACCCATGTGACCCCAGGAAGCCGTCTTCGGGTAGCCACCCCTGCCGCTGGTGTTTATTGGTCAGGCTGGTCCCTGCTGACCAGGAGGTCTATAAACAGACTGGTTAAACCACATAGCAACTCCTCAGTGTGAATCCTTTCCAAACGTTGTACCCCTTGAACACATTTACATTTACATTTAAGTCATTTAGCAGACGCTCTTATCCAGAGCGACTTACAAATTGGTGAATTCACCTTCTGACATCCAGTGGAACAGCCACTTTACAATAGTGCATCTAAATCATTTAAGGGGGGTGAGAAGGATTACTTATCCTATCCTAGGTATTCCACACATCAACATTACTACAGCCATGTCATTTCAAGAGCAGGTTAAACCCGTCAGGACGGTCATGCTGGTCTGTTGTTGTGAAGACGTAACAGAAGTGACTCTACAAATCACAAAAAAACAGTTTCTATTAGCTGACCAGGGTTTATTTGATGACAATTAGTATAAATATTGCACAACATAATTTTTTTTGGGGGGGGGTCACGTTACTGTTTTTGTGTTTCATGTGAAATAAAAGACTAGATATCCAAGGACTCCAGAAACATCTACTCCTTATGAGTCTCAAACATCTTCTTTCTGTCTGATTTGTCTTCGATGTTCTTACGCCAGTCACCCACAGCATCTTTGTCCTGAGGGTGGGGGGGGGGGGGGAGGGTAAGAGTGGCAGAATAAGTAGACGAGTGAAAATGTATTTGAAATATATGACACTTGGTGTCGGCAGTGTTATTAGCATGATTCACATTGGAGGGTTGGGTTGAACAGGCTTACAGTTGCTGCTGCTTAGAGATAGGCCTATACTGGGGAGACATTGTCTTTGAAAGTTTGGACTTGTGATATGACATTTGGTTTCAGAAGTGGAATCCTATAGAACAGCTACAGAACAGACAGATTCATGGACGAGGCTTTCAAATAAAACTCTCACATTATTTACACAGTAAATAAGACACATTACATATATAGTAACCTTATTAAGCTAAACTGTACTTTAATTACAGAATGTTCTTATGTTCAGAATAACACTCACCTCTTCCTTGACCTCCTTCTTGACTTGCTTCAGGTTGGACCTCAGATCCATGGACACCTTGTGTTTGGAGCCCAGCAGAGCCTGGAGCATAGCATCAGCAGACATGCGTACTTTCTTCAGAACGGGCTTCCTGAACTTTCCATTCAGTTCAACTACCTTCATCTTCAAGTCCTCAACCTGTTTGGAATTCAACAGAAAGCACTTATCACACACAGACTATTGACTGCCAGACGCCAAACACCTGTGGAACTACTGTTACCCCCCTTGGCTCTGTCTTAGAGAGTAAGTTACCTCACCTCCTTCTCGGACTAATAATATGAGTAACAGTGGTAGAACTAGTCACCTCCTTCTCAGACTAATAATATGAGTAACAGTGGTAGAACTAGTCACCTCCTTCTCAGACTAATAATATGAGTAACAGTGGTAGAACCCCTCACCTCCTTCTCAGACTAATAATATGAGTAACAGTGGTAGAACTAGTCACCTCCTTCTCAGACTAATAATATGAGTAACAGTGGTAGAACTCCTCACCTCCTTCTCAGACTAATAATATGAGTAACAGTGGTAGAACTAGTCACCTCCTTCTCAGACTAATAATATGAGTAACAGTGGTAGAACCCCTCACCTCCTTCTCAGACTAATAATATGAGTAACAGTGGTAGAACTAGTCACCTCCTTCTCAGACTAATAATATGAGTAACAGTGGTAGAACTAGTCACCTCCTTCTCAGACTAATAATATGAGTAACAGTGGTAGAACTAGTCACCTCCTTCTCAGACTAATAATATGAGTAACAGTGGTAGAACTAGTCACCTCCTTCTCAGACTAATAATATGAGTAACAGTGGTAGAACCCGTCACCTCCTTCTCAGACTAATAATATGAGTAACAGTGGTAGAACTCGTCACCTCCTTCTCAGACTAATAATATGAGTAACAGTGGTAGAACCCATCACCTCCTTCTCAGACTAATAATATGAGTAACAGTGGTAGAACCCCTCACCTCCTTCTCAGACTAATAATATGAGTAACAGTGGTAGAACTAGTCACCTCCTTCTCAGACTAATAATATGAGTAACAGTGGTAGAACTAGTCACCTCCTTCTCAGACTAATAATATGAGTAACAGTGGTAGAACTAGTCACCTCCTTCTCAGACTAATAATATGAGTAACAGTGGTAGAACTAGTCACCTCCTTCTCAGACTAATAATATGAGTAACAGTGGTAGAACTAGTCACCTCCTTCTCAGACTAATAATATGAGTAACAGTGGTAGAACTAGTCACCTCCTTCTCAGACTAATAATATGAGTAACAGTGGTAGAACCCCTCACCTCCTTCTCAGACTAATAATATGAGTAACAGTGGTAGAACTAGTCACCTCCTTCTCAGACTAATAATATGAGTAACAGTGGTAGAACTAGTCACCTCCTTCTCAGACTAATAATATGAGTAACAGTGGTAGAACTAGTCACCTCCTTCTCAGACTAATAATATGAGTAACAGTGGTAGAACTAGTCACCTCCTTCTCAGACTAATAATATGAGTAACAGTGGTAGAACTAGTCACCTCCTTCTCAGACTAATAATATGAGTAACAGTGGTAGAACTCCTCACCTCCTTCTCAGACTAATAATATGAGTAACAGTGGTAGAACTAGTCACCTCCTTCTCAGACTAATAATATGAGTAACAGTGGTAGAACTAGTCACCTCCTTCTCAGACTAATAATATGAGTAACAGTGGTAGAACTAGTCACCTCCTTCTCAGACTAATAATATGAGTAACAGTGGTAGAACTAGTCACCTCCTTCTCAGACTAATAATATGAGTAACAGTGGTAGAACTAGTCACCTCCTTCTCAGACTAATAATATGAGTAACAGTGGTAGAACTAGTCACCTCCTTCTCAGACTAATAATATGAGTAACAGTGGTAGAACTAGTCACCTCCTTCTCAGACTAATAATATGAGTAACAGTGGTAGAACTAGTCACCTCCTTCTCAGACTAATAATATGAGTAACAGTGGTAGAACTAGTCACCTCCTTCTCAGACTAATAATATGAGTAACAGTGGTAGAACTAGTCACCTCCTTCTCAGACTAATAATATGAGTAACAGTGGTAGAACTAGTCACCTCCTTCTCAGACTAATAATATGAGTAACAGTGGTAGAACTAGTCACCTCCTTCTCAGACTAATAATATGAGTAACAGTGGTAGAACTCGTCACCTCCTTCTCAGACTAATAATATGAGTAACAGTGGTAGAACTAGTCACCTCCTTCTCAGACTAATAATATGAGTAACAGTGGTAGAACTAGTCACCTCCTTCTCAGACTAATAATATGAGTAACAGTGGTAGAACTAGTCACCTCCTTCTCAGACTAATAATATGAGTAACAGTGGTAGAACTAGTCACCTCCTTCTCAGACTAATAATATGAGTAACAGTGGTAGAACTAGTCACCTCCTTCTCAGACTAATAATATGAGTAACAGTGGTAGAACTAGTCACCTCCTTCTCAGACTAATAATATGAGTAACAGTGGTAGAACTAGTCACCTCCTTCTCAGACTAATAATATGAGTAACAGTGGTAGAACTAGTCACCTCCTTCTCAGACTAATAATATGAGTAACAGTGGTAGAACTAGTCACCTCCTTCTCAGACTAATAATATGAGTAACAGTGGTAGAACTAGTCACCTCCTTCTCAGACTAATAATATGAGTAACAGTGGTAGAACTAGTCACCTCCTTCTCAGACTAATAATATGAGTAACAGTGGTAGAACTAGTCACCTCCTTCTCAGACTAATAATATGAGTAACAGTGGTAGAACTAGTCACCTCCTTCTCAGACTAATAATATGAGTAACAGTGGTAGAACCCCTCACCTCCTTCTCAGACTAATAATATGAGTAACAGTGGTAGAACCCCTCACCTCCTTCTCAGACTAATAATATGAGTAACAGTGGTAGAACTCCTCACCTCCTTCTCAGACTAATAATATGAGTAACAGTGGTAGAACTAGTCACCTCCTTCTCAGACTAATAATATGAGTAACAGTGGTAGAACCCCTCACCTCCTTCTCAGACTAATAATATGAGTAACAGTGGTAGAACCCCTCACCTCCTTCTCAGACTAATAATATGAGTAACAGTGGTAGAACCCCTCACCTCCTTCTCAGACTAATAATATGAGTAACAGTGGTAGAACTAGTCACCTCCTTCTCAGACTAATAATATGAGTAACAGTGGTAGAACTCGTCACCTCCTTCTCAGACTAATAATATGAGTAACAGTGGTAGAACCCCTCACCTCCTTCTCAGACTAATAATATGAGTAACAGTGGTAGAACTAGTCACCTCCTTCTCAGACTAATAATATGAGTAACAGTGGTAGAACTAGTCACCTCCTTCTCAGACTAATAATATGAGTAACAGTGGTAGAACTAGTCACCTCCTTCTCAGACTAATAATATGAGTAACAGTGGTAGAACCCCTCACCTCCTTCTCAGACTAATAATATGAGTAACAGTGGTAGAACTAGTCACCTCCTTCTCAGACTAATAATATGAGTAACAGTGGTAGAACTAGTCACCTCCTTCTCAGACTAATAATATGAGTAACAGTGGTAGAACTAGTCACCTCCTTCTCAGACTAATAATATGAGTAACAGTGGTAGAACCCCTCACCTCCTTCTCAGACTAATAATATGAGTAACAGTGGTAGAACCCCTCACCTCCTTCTCAGACTAATAATATGAGTAACAGTGGTAGAACTAGTCACCTCCTTCTCAGACTAATAATATGAGTAACAGTGGTAGAACTAGTCACCTCCTTCTCAGACTAATAATATGAGTAACAGTGGTAGAACTCCTCACACTCCTTCTCAGACTAATAATATGAGTAACAGTGGTAGAACTAGTCACCTCCTTCTCAGACTAATAATATGAGTAACAGTGGTAGAACTGGTCACCTCCTTCTCAGACTAATAATATGAGTAACAGTGGTAGAACTCTCACCTCCTTCTCAGACTAATAATATGAGTAACAGTGGTAGAACTCGTCACCTCCTTCTCAGACTAATAATATGAGTAACAGTGGTAGAACTAGTCACCTCCTTCTCAGACTAATAATATGAGTATGCAGTGGTAGAACTAGTCACCTCCTTCTCAGACTAATAATATGAGTAACAGTGGTAGAAC
>NW_027002792.1:0-6002 GCF_036934945.1 Oncorhynchus masou masou | reverse complement strand
ATAGCTCGCTCCTCCGTCGCCCTTCTGACACAACCATCCCAATGCTACTAGAAACTCCTATAGCTACACAACCTCTGCCCGCGTCCTCGCCCAAATCCCACTGCTACTAGAAACTCTATAGCTGCTCCTCCGGCCCTTCGACACAAACATCCCACTGCTACTAGAAACTCCTATAGTCGCTTCCTCCGGCGCCCTTCTGACACAACCATCCCACTGCTACTGGAAACTCCTATAGCCTGCCCCTCCCCAGCGCCCTTCTGACACAAATCCATCCCAATGCTACTAGAAACTCCTATAGCCTCGCCCCCTCCGGCGCCCTTCTCTGACACAACCGTCCCACTGCTACTAGAAACTCCCTATAGCTCGCTCCCCTCCGTCGCCCCCTTCTGACACAACCATCCCAATGCTACTAGAAACTCCTATAGCCGTCTCCCTCCGGCGCTCTTCTTGACTACAACCACCTCCCACTGCAAGGTTACTAGAAATCCCTATAGCTCGCTCCCTCCGGCGCCCTTCTGACACAGAACCATCCTCACTGCTACTAGAAACTCCTATAGCTCGCTCCCTCCGGCGCCTTCTGACACAACCATCCCACTGCTACTAGAAACTCCTATAGCTCCGCCCCTCCGGCGCCCTTCTGACACAAGCCATCCCAATGCTACTAGAAACTCCTATAGCTCGCTCCCTCCGGGCGCCTTTCTGACATAACCATCCCAATGCTACTAGAAACTCCTATAGCTCGCTCCCTCCGGCGCCCTTCTGACACAACGCGTCCCACTGCTACTAGAAACTCCTATAGCTCGCTCCCTCCGGCGCCCTTCTGACACAACCATCCCACTGCTACTGGAAACTCCACAGCTCGCTCCCTCGGCCTTCTCCAACCATCCCACTGCTTCTAGAAACTCCTATAGCTCGCTCCCTCCGGCGCCCTTCGACACAGCCGTCCCTACTAGAAGCTCTATAACTCGCTCCTCCGGCGCCCTTCTGACCGGCCGTCCCACTGCTACTAGAAACTCCTATAGCTCGCTCCCTCCGGCGCCCTTCTGACACAACCGTCCCAATGCTACTAGAAACTCCTATAGCTCGCTCCGTCTGGCGCCCTTCTGACACAACAATCCCAATGCTACTAGAAACTCCTATAGCTCGCTCCCTCCGGCGCCCTTCTGACACAACCATCCCAATGCTACTAGAAACTCCTATAGCTCGCTTCCTCCGGCGCCTTCTGACACAACCGTCCCACTGCTACTAGAAACTCCTATAGCTCGCTCCCTCCGGCGCCCTTCTGACACAACCATCCCAATGCTACTAGAAACTCCTATAGCTCGCTCCCTCCGGCGCCCTTCTGACACAACCGTCCCACTGCTACTAGAAACTCCTATAGCTCGCTCCCTCCGGCGCCCTTCTGACACAACCATCCCAATGCTACTAGAAACTCCTATAGCTCGCTCCCTCCGGCGCCCTTCTGACACAACCGTCCCACTGCTACTAGAAACTCCTATAGCTCGCTCCCTCCGGCGCCCTTCTGACACAACCGTCCCACTGCTACTAGAAACTCCTATAGCTCGCTCCCTCCGGCGCCCTTCTGACACAACCGTCCCACTGCTACTAGAAACTCCTATAGCTCGCTCCCTCCGGCGCCCTTCTGACACAACCGTCCCACTGCTACTAGAAACTCCTATAGCTCGCTCCCTCCGGCGCCCTTCTGACACAACCGTCCCACTGCTACTAGAAACTCCTATAGCTCGCTCCCTCCGGCGCCCTTCTGACACAACCGTCCCACTGCTACTAGAAACTCCTATAGCTCGCTCCCTCCGGCGCCCTTCTGACACAACCATCCCACTGCTACTAGAAACTCCTATAGCTCGCTCCTCAGGCGCCCTTCTGACACAACCATCCCAATGCTACTAGAAACTCCTATAGCTCGCTCCCTCAGGCGCCCTTCTGACACAACCATCCCAATGCTACTAGAAACTCCTATAGCTCGCTTCCCTCCGTGCGCCCTTCTGACACAACCATCCCAATGCTACTAGAAACTCCTATAGCTCGCTCCCTCCGGCGCCCTTCTGACACAACCATCCCAATGCTACTAGAAACTCCTATAGCTCGCTCCCTCCGGCGCCCTTCTGACACAACCATCCCACTGCTACTAGAAACTCCTATAGCTCGCTCCCTCCGGCGCCCTTCTGACACAACCGTCCCACTGCTACTAGAAACTCCTATAGCTCGCTCCCTCCGGCGCCCTTCTGACACAACCATCCCAATGCTACTAGAAACTCCTATAGCTCGCTCCCTCCGGCGCCCTTCTGACACAACCATCCCACTGCTACTAGAAACTCCTATAGCTCGCTCCCTCAGTGGCCCCTCCAACACAACCATCCCAATGCTACTAGAAACTCCTATAGCTCGCTCCCTCAGTGGCCCCTCCAACACAACCATCCCAATGCTACTAGAAACTCCTATAGCTCGCTCCCTCCGTGCGCCCTTCTAACACAACCATCCCAATGCTACTAGAAACTCCTATAGCTCGCTCCCTCCGGCGCCCTTCTGACACAACCGTCCCACTGCTACTAGAAACTCCTATAGCTCGCTCCCTCCGGCGCCCTTCTGACACAACCATCCCAATGCTACTAGAAACTCCTATAGCTCGCTCCCTCCGGCGCCCTTCTGACACAACCGTCGCACTGCTACTAGAAACTCCTATAGCTCGCTCCCTCCGGCGCCCTTCTGACACAACCGTCCCACTGCTACTAGAAACTCCTATAGCTCGCTCCCTCCGGCGCCCTTCTGACACAACCATCCCAATGCTACTAGAAACTCCTATAGCTCGCTCCCTCCGGCGCCCTTCTGACACAACCATCCCACTGCTACTAGAAACTCCTATAGCTCGCTCCCTCCGGCGCCCTTCTGACTAACCGTCCTGCTACTACGACTCCCATAGCTCGCTCCTCCGGAACTCCTATAGCTCGCTCCCTCCGGCGCC
The DNA here is from genome assembly GCF_036934945.1 of Oncorhynchus masou masou. Classification (NCBI taxonomy): domain Eukaryota; kingdom Metazoa; phylum Chordata; class Actinopteri; order Salmoniformes; family Salmonidae; genus Oncorhynchus; species Oncorhynchus masou. The sequence goes on along the minus strand of NW_027002792.1, from coordinate 3,022 downwards.
CTTCTGACACAACCATCCCAATGCTACTAGAAACTCCTATAGCTCGCTCCTCCAGTGGCCCTTCTGACACAACCATCCCAATGCTACTAGAAACTCCTATAGCTCGTTCCCTCCGGCGCCCTTCTGACACAACAATCCCAATGCTACTAGAAACTCCTATAGCTCGCTTCCCTCCAGCGCCCTTCTGACACAACCATCCCAATGCTACTAGAAACTCCTATAGCTCGCTCCCTCCGTGCGCCCCTTCTGACACAACCGTCCCACTGCTACTAGAAACTCCTATAGCTCGCTCCCTCCGGCGCCCTTCTGACACAACCATCCCAATGCTACTAGAAACTCCTATAGCTCGCTCCCTCCGGCGCCCTTCTGACACAACCGTCCCACTGCTACTAGAAACTCCTATAGCTCGCTCCCTCCGGCGCCCTTCTGACACAACCATCCCAATGCTACTAGAAACTCCTATAGCTCGCTCCCTCCAGTGGCCCTTCTGACACAACCATCCCAATGCTACTAGAAACTCCTATAGCTCGCTCCCTCCGGCGCCCTTCTGACACAACCGTCCCACTGCTACTAGAAACTCCTATAGCTCGCTCCCTCCGGCGCCTCTTCTGACACAACCGTCCCACTGCTACTAGAAACTCCTATAGCTCGCTCCCTCCGGCGCCCTTTCTGACACAGCCAGTCCCACTGCTACTAGAAACTCCTATAGCTCGCTCCCTCCGGCGCCCCTTCTGACACAACCGTCCCACTGCTACTAGAAACTCCTATAGCTCGCTCCCTCCGGCGCCCTTCAACACAACCATCCCAATGCTACTAGAAACTCCTATAGCTCGCTCCCCTCCGGCGCCCTTCTGACACAACCATCCCACTGCTACTAGAAACTCCTATAGCTCCCTCCCTCAGTGGCCCTTCTGACACAACCATCCCACTGCTACTAGAAACTCCTATAGCTCGCTCCCTCAGTGGCCCCTCCAACACAACCATCCCAATGCTACTAGAAACTCCTATAGCTCGCTCCCTCAGTGGCCCCTCCAACACAACCATCCCAATGCTACTAGAAACTCCTATAGCTCGCTCCCTCAGTGGCCCCTCCAACACAACCATCCCAATGCTACTAGAAACTCCTATAGCTCGCTCCCTCAGTGGCCCCTCCAACACAACCATCCCAATGCTACTAGAAACTCCTATAGCTCGCTCCCTCCGGCGCCCTTCTGACACAACCATCCCACTGCTACTAGAAACTCCTATAGCTCACTCCCTCCGGCGCCCTTCTGACACAACCGTCCCACTGCTACTAGAAACTCCTATAGCTCGCTCCCTCCGGCGCCCTTCTGACACAACCATCCCAATGCTACTAGAAACTCCTATAGCTCGCTCCCTCCGGCGCCCTTCTGACACAACCATCCCAATGCTACTAGAAACTCCTATAGCTCCCTCCCTCAGTGGCCCCTCCAACACAACCATCCCAATGCTACTAGAAACTCCTATAGCTCGCTCCCTCAGTGGCCCCTCAACACAACCATCCCAATGCTACTAGAAACTCCTATAGGCTCGCTCCCTCCGGCGCCCTTCTGACACAACCATCCCAATGCTACTAGAAACTCCTATAGCTCCCTCCCTCCAGTGGCCCCTCCAACACAACCATCCCAATGCTACTAGAAACTCCTATAGCTCGCTCCCTCAGTGGCCCCTCCAACACAACCATCCCAATGCTACTAGAAACTCCTATAGCTCACTCCTCCAGGCGCCTTCTGACACAAACCATCCCAATGCTACTAGAAACTCCTATAGCTCTCCTCCTCAGTGGCCCCTCCTAACACAACCATCCCAATGCTACTAGAAACTCCTATAGCTCGCCCTCCGGCGCCCTCGACACAAGCCATCCCGATACTGCCCCTCAGTGGCCTCCAACACAACCATCCCAATGCTACTAGAAACTCCTATAGCTCACTCCCTCTCGCGCCCTTCTGACACAACCATCCCAATGCTACTAGAAACTCCTATAGCTCCCTCCCTCAGTGGCCCTCCAACACAACCATCCCAATGCTACTAGAAACTCCTATAGCTCGCTCCCTCCGGCGCCCTTCTGACACAACCATCCCAATGCTACTAGAAACTCCTATAGCTCCCTCCCTCAGTGGCCCCTCCAACACAACCATCCCAATGCTACTAGAAACTCCTATAGCTCGCTCCTCAGTGGCCCCTCCAACACAACCATCCCAATGCTACTAGGAAACTCGCCATAGCTCACTGCCCTCCGTGCGCCCTCCTGACACAGATCCATCCCCACGCTGCTAGGGAAACTCCCATGGCTCCGCTCCCTCAGTGGCCCCTCCAACACAACCATCCCAATGCTACTAGAAACTCCCATGAGCTCATCCCTCAGTGGCCCCTCCAACACAACCATCCCAATGCTACTAGAAGCTCCTATAAGCTCGCTCCCTCCGTGCGCCCTTCTGACACAACCATCCCAATGCTACTAGAAGCTCCTATAGCTCGCTCCCTCCGGCAGCCCTTCTGACACAACCGTCCCAATGCTACTAGAAACTCCTATAGCTCCCTCCCTCAGTGGCCCCTCCAACACAACCATCCCAATGCTACTAGAAACTCCCATAGCTCGCCTCCCCTCAGTGGCCTCCAACACAACCATCCTAATGCTACTAGAAACTCCTATAGCCTCGTCCTCCGCGCCCTTCTGACACAACCATCCCAATGCTACTAGAAACTCCTATAGCTCCCTCCCCTCAGTGGCCCCTCCAACACAACCAGTATCCCAATGCTACTAGAAACTCCTATAGCTCGCTCCTCAGTGGCCCTCTCCAACACAACCATCCCAATGCTACTAGAAACTCCTATAGCTCACTTCTCCTCCGCGCCCTTCTGACACAAACCATCCCAATGCTACTAGAAACTCCTATAGCTCCCTCCCTCAGTGGTTCCCCTCCAACACAACATCATGCTACGAAACTCCAGCCCTCCGCCTACACATCCCAATGCTACTAGAAACTCCTATAGCTCCCTC